>NW_028234008.1:0-277500 GCF_037954325.1 Fistularia commersonii
GTCAAATTCAGTATAATCCAGCGACAAGTTCAAAAGATATTGCCATTCGATCAAAAAGTGCTTATCTCACCGAGTTGAAGCATTTTTGATTAGGAGTGGAAATAACTATTGAATTTCATCAAGCTGGTTTCTGCTGTTGAAATATGTTGTTTAGGACATGATTCTGCACAATATACGTCAAATTCTTGTGAGCCCATTACAGGTTGAAAGGATATAGCCATCCGTTCAAAACGTGCTTATGAGACAAAGTTGAAGCGTTTTTGATTAGGAGTGGAAATAACTAATGGATATTATCAAGCTGGTTTCTGCTGTTGAAATATGTTGTTTATGACATAATTCTGCACAATATATGTCAAATTAAGTGTAATCCCTTCACAAGTTCAAAAGATATAGCCATTCGTTCAAAAATTGCTTATCTCACCAAGTTGAAGAGTTTTTGATTAGGAGCGGAAATAACTAATGAATTTCATCAAGCTGGTTTCTGCTGTTGAAATATGTTGTTTAGGACATGATTCTGCACAATATATGTCAAATTCTTGTGAGCCCATTACAGGTTGAAAGGATACAGCCATCCGTTCAAAACGTGCTTATGAGACCGAGTTGAAGCGTTTTTGATTAGGAGTGGAAATAACTAATGGATATTATCAAGCTGGTTTCTGCTTGTGAAATATGTTGTTTATGACATAATTCTGCACAATATATGTCAAATTAAGTGTAATCCCTTCACAAGTTCAAAAGATATAGCCATTCGTTCAAAAAGTACTTATCTCACCGAGTTGAAGCGTTTTTGGATTCGGAGTGGAAATAATCAATGAATTTCATCAAGCTGGTTTCTGCTCTTGAAATATCTTTTTTAGGATATGATTTTGCACAATATATGTCAAATTTAGTGTAATCACATCACAGGTTCAAAAGACATAGCCATTCGTTCAAAAACTGCTTATCTTATCGGGTTGAAGCGTGTTTAATTGAGAGTGGAAATAACTAATGGATTTAATCAAGCTGGTTTCTGCTGTTGAAATATGTTGTTTAGGACATGATTCTGCACAACACATGTCAAATTCAGTGTTCCAGCGACAAGATCAAAAGATATAGCCATTCGTGCAAAAAGTGCTTATCTCACCGAGTTGAAGCAATTATGATTAGGAGTGGCAATAACTAATGAATTTCATCAACCTGGTTTCTGCTGTTGAAATATGTTGTTTAGAACATGTTTTTGCACAATATATGTCAAATTCAGTGTAATCCCTTCATAGGTTCAAAAGATATCGCCAGTTGTTCCAAAAGAACTTATCTCACCGAGTTGACGCGTTTTTGATTAGGAGTGGAAATAACTAATGAATTTCATCAAGCTGGTTTCTGCTGTTGAAATATGTTGTTTAGGACATGATTCTTTACAATATATGTCAAATTCAGTGTAATCCCTTCACAAGTTCAAAAGATATAGCCATTTGTTCCAAAAGAACTTATCTCACCGAGTTGAAGCGTTTTTGATTAGGAGTTGAAATAACTTTTAAATTTCATCAAGCTGGTTTCTGCTGTTGAAATATGTTGTATAGAACATGTTTCTGCACAATATATGTCAAATTCAGTGTAATCCCCTTCATAGGTTCAAAAGATATCGCCAGTCGTTCCAAAAGAACTTATCTCACCGAGTTGAGGCGTTTTTGATTCGGAGAGGAAATAACCAATGAATTTATTAAAGCTGGTTTCTGCTGTTGAAATATGTGTTTTAAGAAATGATTCTGCACAATATATGTCAAATTTAGTGTAATCACATCACATGTTCAAAAGATATAGCCATTCGTTCAAAACTGCTTATCTTATCGGGTTGAAGCGTTTTTGATTAGGAGTGGAAATAACTGATGGATTTCGTAAAGCTGGTTTCTGCTGTTGAAATATGTTGTTTAGGACATGATTCTGCAAAACACATGTCCAAATTCAGTGTAATCCAGCGATAAGATCAAAAGATATAGCCATTCGTTCAAAAAGTACTTATCTCACCGAGTTGAAGTATTTTTGATTAGGAGTGGAAATAACTAATGAATTTCATCAAGCTGGTTTCTGCTGTTGAAATATGTTGTTTAGGATATGATTTCTGCACCAGTGTAATCCCTTCATAGGTTCAAAAGATATCGCCAGTCGTTCCAAAAGAACTTATCTCACCGAGTTGAAGCGTTTTTGATTAGGAGTGGAAATAACTAATGAATTTCTACAAGCTGGTTTCTGCTTTTGAAATATGTTGTTTAGGACATGATTCTGCACAATACATGTCAAATTCAGTGTAATCCCTTCACAAGTTCAAAAGATATACCAATTTGTTCAAAAAGTACTTATCTCACCGAGTTGAAGCATTTTTGATTAGGAGTGGAATTTACTTTTGAATTTCATCAAGCTGGTTTCTGCTGTTGAAATATGTTGTTTAGGACATGATTCTGCACAATATATGTCAAATTCAGTGTAATCCCTTCATAGGTTCAAAAGATATCGCCAGTCGTTCCAAAAGAACTTATCTCACCGAGGTGAGGCGTTTTTGATTCGGAGTGGAATTAACCAATGAATTTCATCAAGCTGGTTTCTGCTGTTGAAATATGTTGTTTAGGACATGATTCTGCAAAACACATGTCAAATTCAGTGTAATCCAGCGATAAGATCAAAAGATATAGCCATTCGTCATAAAAGTGCTTATCTCACCGAGTTGAAGCGTTTTTGATTCGGAGTGGAAATAACTAATGAATTTCATCAAGCTGGTTTCTGCTGTTGAAATATGTTGTTTAGGACAAGATTCTGCACAATATATGTCAAATTCAGTGAAATCCCATCACAGGTTCAAAAAATATATTCATTCGTTCAAAAATTACTTATCTCACCAAGTTGAAGAGTTTTTGATTAGTATTGGAAATAACCAATGAATTTCATCAAGCTGTTTTCTGCTCTTGAAATTTGTTGTTTAGGACATGATTCTGGACAATATATGTCAAATTAAGTGTAATCCCTTCACAAGTTCAAAAGATATAGCCATTCGTTCAAAAAGTACTTATCTCACCGGGTTGAAGCATTTTTAATTAGGAGTGGAAATAACTTTTGAATTTCATCAAGCTGGTTTCTGCTGTTGAAATATGTTGTTTAGGACATGATTCTTTACAATATATGTCAAATTTAGTGAAATCCCATTACAGGTTCAAAGGATATAGCCATTCGTCCAAAAAGTACTTATGTCACCAAGTTGAAGAGTTTTTGATTAGTATTGGAAATAACCAATGAATTTCATCAAGCTGTTTTCTGCTCTTGAAATTTGTTGTTTAGGACATGATTCTGGACAATATATGTCAAATTAAGTGTAATCCCTTCACAAGTTCAAAAGATATAGCCATTCGTTCAAAAAGTACTTATCTCACCGGGTTGAAGCATTTTTAATTAGGAGTGGAAATAACTTTTGAATTTCATCAAGCTGGTTTCTGCTGTTGAAATATGTTGTTTAGGACATGATTCTTTACAATATATGTCAAATTTAGTGAAATCCCATTACAGGTTCAAAGGATATAGCCATTCGTCCAAAAAGTACTTATGTCACAAAGTTGAAGAGTTTTTGATTAGTATTGGAAATAACCAATGAATTACGTCAAGCTGGTTTCTGCTGTTGAAATATGTTGTTAGGTCAAGATTCTGCACAATATATGTCATATCCATCAAAAGTCCAAAAGATATAGCCATTCGTTCAAAAAGTGCTTAACTCATCGAGTTGAGACGTTTCTGATTAGGAGTGGAAATAACTAATGAATTTCATCAAGCTGGTTTCTGCTGTTGATATATGTTGTTTAGGACATGATTCTGCACAAAATATGTCAAATTCAGTATAATCCAGCGACAAGTTCAAAAGATATTGCCATTCGATCAAAAAGTGCTTTTCTCACCGAGTTGAAGCATTTTTGAATCGGAGTGGAAATAACTATTGAATTTCATCAAGCTGGTTTCTGCTGTTGATATATGTTGTTTAGGACATGATTCTGCACAATATATGTCAAATTCTTGTGAGCCCATTACAGGTTGAAAGGATATAGCCATCCGTTCAAAACGTGCTTATGACACAAAGTTGAAGCGTTTTGATTAGGAGTGGAAATAACTAATGGATATTATCAAGCTGGTTTCTGCTGTTGAAATATGTTGTTTATGACATAATTCTGCACAATATATGTCAAATTAAGTGTAATCCCTTCACAAGTTCAAAAGATATAGCCATTTGTTCAAAAAGTACTTATCTCACCGAGTTGAAGCGTTTTTGATTAGGAGTGGAAATAACTTTTGAATTTCATCAAGCTGGTTTCTGCTGTTGAAATATGTTGTTTAGAACATGTTTTTGCACAATATATGTCAAATTCAGTGTAATCCCTTCATAGGTTCAAAAAGATATCGCCAGTCGTTCCAAAAGAACTTATCTCACCGAGTTGAGGCGTTTTTGATTCGGAGTGGAAATAACCAATGAATTTCATCAAGCTGGTTTCTGCTGTTGAAATATGTTTTTTAGGATATGATTCTGCACAATATATGTCAAATTTAGTGTAATCACATCACAGGTTCAAAAGATATAGCCATTCGTTCAAAAACTGCTTATCTTATCGGGTTGAAGGGTTTTTGATTAGGAGTGGAAATAACTGATGGATTTCGTCAAGCTGGTTTCTGCTGTTGAAATATGTTGTTTTAGGACATGATTCTGCAAAACACATGTCAAATTCAGTGTAATCCAGCGATAAGATCAAAAGATATAGCCATTCGTGAAAAAAGTGCTTATCTATCTCGAGTTGAAGGAATAGATAGGAGAAATAATATATCGAAAATTATATCAGTTGTTTCTAGCTTATAGACAGATAAATGTTGCAAAAGGATAAATTAAATAATTCTAAAATCTAGATGACATAATAAAAGTAGAGGAAAGATAAGGAAAAAGAATAAAAATAGACATAAGAAGCATGAAAAAATAATAAAAACTAGAAAAAAAACAATGTAAATTAAAAGCTATACATATAGATATACTAAGATAATTGGAAAATAACCAATAATTACAATAGTTAGAATATCAAGGACTAAGAAAAATCTATCTGACACAGATATTGTAAATATCTTCTATCTCTCTATCTATCTACTCAAAGTACATAGAACTAAGATATAAAGCGATAATTCTATTTCAAAAAGATAGTACTTAGATACACCGAGTTGAAGCGTTTTTGATTCGGAGTGGAAATAACTAATGAATTTCATCAAGCTGGTTTCTGCTATTGAAATTTGTTGTTTAGGACATGATTCTGCACAATATATGTCAAATTTAGTGAAATCCCATTACAGGTTCAAAGGATATAGCCATTCGTCCAAAAAGTACTTATGTCACCATGTTGAAGAGTTTTTGATTAGTATTGGAAATAACCAATGAATTACGTCAAGCTGGTTTCTGCTGTTGAAATATGTTGTTAGGTCAAGATTCTGCACAATATATGTCATAGTCCATCAAAAGTCCAAAAGATATAGCCATTCGTTCAAAAAGTGCTTAACTCACCGAGTTGAGACGTTTCTGATTAGGAGTGGAAATAACTAATGAATTTCATCAAGCTGGTTTCTTCTGTTGAAATATGTTGTTTAGGACATGATTCTGCACAATATATGTCAAATTCGTGTGAGCCCATAACAGGTTGAAAGGATATAGCCATTCGTTCAAAAATTGCTTATGAGACTGAGTTGAAGAGTTTTTCATTAGGAGTGCAAATAGCTAATGAAATTTCATCAAGCTGGTTCCTGCTTTTGAAATATGTTGTTTAGGACATGATTCTGCACAAAATATGTCAAATTCAGTATAATCCAGCGACAAGTTCAAAAGATATTGCCATTCGATCAAAAAGTGCTTATCTCACCGAGTTGAAGCATTTTTGATTAGGAGTGGAAATAACTATTGAATTTCATCAAGCTGGTTTCTGCTGTTGAAATATGTTGTTTAGGACATGATTCTGCACAATATACGTCAAATTATTGTGAGCCCATTACAGGTTGAAAGGATATAGCCATCCGTTCAAAACGTGCTTATGAGACAAAGTTGAAGCGTTTTTGATTAGGAGTGGAAATAACTAATGGATATTATCAAGCTGGTTTCTGCTGTTGAAATATGTTGTTTATGACATAATTCTGCACAATATATGTCAAATTAAGTGTAATCCCTTCACAAGTTCAAAAGATATAGCCATTCGTTCAAAAATTGCTTATCTCACCAAGTTGAAGAGTTTTTGATTAGGAGCGGAAATAACTAATGAATTTCATCAAGCTGGTTTCTGCTGTTGAAATATGTTGTTTAGGACATGATTCTGCACAATATATGTCAAATTCTTGTGAGCCCATTACAGGTTGAAAGGATACAGCCATCCGTTCAAAACGTGCTTATGAGACCGAGTTGAAGCGTTTTTGATTAGGAGTGGAAATAACTAATGGATATTATCAAGCTGGTTTCTGCTTGTGAAATATGTTGTTTATGACATAATTCTGCACAATATATGTCAAATTAAGTGTAATCCCTGCACAAGTTCAAAAGATATAGCCATTCGTTCAAAAAGTACTTATCTCACCGAGTTGAAGCGTTTTTGGATTCGGAGTGGAAATAATCAATGAATTTCATCAAGCTGGTTTCTGCTCTTGAAATATCTTTTTTAGGATATGATTTTGCACAATATATGTCAAATTTAGTGTAATCACATCACAGGTTCAAAAGACATAGCCATTCGTTCAAAAACTGCTTATCTTATCGGGTTGAAGCGTGTTTAATTGAGAGTGGAAATAACTAATGGATTTAATCAAGCTGGTTTCTGCTGTTGAAATATGTTGTTTAGGACATGATTCTGCACAACACATGTCAAATTCAGTGTAATCCAGCGACAAGATCAAAAGATATAGCCATTTCGTGCAAAAAGTGCTTATCTCACCGAGTTGAAGCAATTATGATTAGGAGTGGCAATAACTAATGAATTTCATCAACCTGGTTTCTGCTGTTGAAATATGTTGTTTAGAACATGTTTTTGCACAATATATGTCAAATTCAGTGTAATCCCTTCATAGGTTCAAAAGATATAGCCAGTTGTTCCAAAAGAACTTATCTCACCGAGTTGACGCGTTTTTGATTAGGAGTGGAAATAACTAATGAATTTCATCAAGCTGGTTTCTGCTGTTGAAATATGTTGTTTAGGACATGATTCTGCACAATATATGTCAAATTCAGTGTAATCCCTTCACAAGTTCAAAAGATATAGCCATTTGTTCAAAAAGTACTTATCTCACCGAGTTGAAGCGTTTTTGATTAGGAGTTGAAATAACTTTTAAATTTCATCAAGCTGGTTTCTGCTGTTGAAATATGTTGTATAGAACATGTTTCTGCACAATATATGTCAAATTCAGTGTAATCCCTTCATAGGTTCAAAAGATATCGCCAGTCGTTCCAAAAGAACTTATCTCACCGAGTTGAGGCGTTTTTGATTCGGAGAGGAAATAACCAATGAATTTATTAAAGCTGGTTTCTGCTGTTGAAATATGTGTTTTAAGATATGATTCTGCACAATATATGTCAAATTTAGTGTAATCACATCACATGTTCAAAAGATATAGCCATTCGTTCAAAAACTGCTTATCTTATCGGGTTGAAGCGTATTTGATTAGGAGTGGAAATAACTGATGGATTTCGTAAAGCTGGTTTCTGCTGTTGAAATATGTTGTTTAGGACATGATTCTGCAAAACACATGTCAAATTCAGTGTAATCCAGCGATAAGATCAAAAGATATAGCCATTCGTTCAAAAAGTACTTATCTCACCGAGTTGAAGTATTTTTGATTAGGAGTGGAAATAACTAATGAATTTCATCAAGCTGGTTTCTGCTGTTGAAATATGTTGTTTAGGATATGATTCTGCACCAGTGTAATCCCTTCATAGGTTCAAAAGATATCGCCAGTCGTTCCAAAAGAACTTATCTCACCGAGTTGAAGCGTTTTTGATTAGGAGTGGAAATAACTAATGAATTTCTACAAGCTGGTTTCTGCTTTTGAAATATGTTGTTTAGGACATGATTCTGCACAATACATGTCAAATTCAGTGTAATCCCTTCACAAGTTCAAAAGATATACCAATTTGTTCAAAAAGTACTTATCTCACCGAGTTGAAGCATTTTTGATTAGGAGTGGAATTTACTTTTGAATTTCATCAAGCTGGTTTCTGCTGTTGAAATATGTTGTTTAGAACATGTTTCTGCACAATATATGTCAAATTCAGTGAAATCCCTTCATAGGTTCAAAAGATATCGCCAGTCGTTCCAAAAGAACTTATCTCACCGAGGTGAGGCGTTTTTGATTCGGAGTGGAATTAACCAATGAATTTCATCAAGCTGGTTTCTGCTGTTGAAATATGTTGTTTAGGACATGATTCTGCAAAACACATGTCAAATTCAGTGTAATCCAGCGATAAGATCAAAAGATATAGCCATTCGTCATAAAAGTGCTTATCTCACCGAGTTGAAGCGTTTTTGATTCGGAGTGGAAATAACTAATGAATTTCATCAAGCTGGTTTCTGCTGTTGAAATATGTTGTTTAGGACAAGATTCTGCACAATATATGTCAAATTCAGTGAAATCCCATCACAGGTTCAAAAAATATATTCATTCGTTCAAAAATTACTTATCTCACCAAGTTGAAGAGTTTTTGATTAGTATTGGAAATAACCAATGAATTTCATCAAGCTGTTTTCTGCTCTTGAAATTTGTTGTTTAGGACATGATTCTGGACAATATATGTCAAATTAAGTGTAATCCCTTCACAAGTTCAAAAGATATAGCCATTCGTTCAAAAAGTACTTATCTCACCGGGTTGAAGCATTTTTAATTAGGAGTGGAAATAACTTTTGAATTTCATCAAGCTGGTTTCTGCTGTTGAAATATGTTGTTTAGGACATGATTCTTTACAATATATGTCAAATTTAGTGAAATCCCATTACAGGTTCAAAGGATATAGCCATTCGTCCAAAAAGTACTTATGTCACCAAGTTGAAGAGTTTTTGATTAGTATTGGAAATAACCAATGAATTTCATCAAGCTGTTTTCTGCTCTCGAAATTTGTTGTTTAGGACATGATTCTGGACAATATATGTCAAATTAAGTGTAATCCCTTCACAAGTTCAAAAGATATAGCCATTCGTTCAAAAAGTACTTATCTCACCGGGTTGAAGCATTTTTAATTAGGAGTGGAAATAACTTTTGAATTTCATCAAGCTGGTTTCTGCTGTTGAAATATGTTGTTTAGGACATGATTCTTTACAATATATGTCAAATTTAGTGAAATCCCATTACAGGTTCAAAGGATATAGCCATTCGTCCAAAAAGTACTTATGTCACCAAGTTGAAGAGTTTTTGATTAGTATTGGAAATAACCAATGAATTACGTCAAGCTGGTTTCTGCTGTTGAAATATGTTGTTAGGTCAAGATTCTGCACAATATATGTCATATCCATCAAAAGTCCAAAAGATATAGCCATTCGTTCAAAAAGTGCTTAACTCATCGAGTTGAGACGTTTCTGATTAGGAGTGGAAATAACTAATGAATTTCATCAAGCTGGTTTCTGCTGTTGATATATGTTGTTTAGGACATGATTCTGCACAAAATATGTCAAATTCAGTATAATCCAGCGACAAGTTCAAAAGATATTGCCATTCGATCAAAAAGTGCTTTTCTCACCGAGTTGAAGCATTTTTGAATCGGAGTGGAAATAACTATTGAATTTCATCAAGCTGGTTTCTGCTGTTGATATATGTTGTTTAGGACATGATTCTGCACAATATATGTCAAATTCTTGTGAGCCCATTACAGGTTGAAAGGATATAGCCATCCGTTCAAAACGTGCTTATGACACAAAGTTGAAGCGTTTTTGATTAGGAGTGGAAATAACTAATGGATATTATCAAGCTGGTTTCTGCTGTTGAAATATGTTGTTTATGACATAATTCTGCACAATATATGTCAAATTAAGTGTAATCCCTTCACAAGTTCAAAAGATATAGCCATTCGTTCAAAAAGTACTTATCTCACCGAGTTGAAGCGTTTTTGATTAGGAGTGGAAATAACTTTTGAATTTCATCACGCTGGTTTCTGCTGTTGAAATATGTTGTTTAGGACATGATTCTGCACAATATATGTCAAATTCAGTGTAATCCCTTCATAGGTTCAAAAGATATCGCCATTCGTTCAAAAAGTACTTATCTCACCGAGTTGAAGCGTTTTTGATTAGGAGTGGAAATAACTAATGAATTTCTACAAGCTGGTTTCTGCTGTTGAAATATGTTGTTTAGGACATGATTCTGCACAATATATGTCAAATTCAGTGTAATCCCTTCACAAGTTCAAAAGATATAGCCATTCGTGCAAAAAGTGCTTATCTCACCGAGTTGAAGCAATTTTGATTAGGAGTGGCAATAACTAATGAATTTCATCAAGTAGATTTCTACTGTTGAAATATGTTGTTTAGGACATGATTCTGCACAATATATGTCAAATTCAGTGTAATCCCTTCACAAGTTCAAAAGATATAGCCATTCGTTCAAAAAGGCCTTATCTCACCGAGTTGAAGCGTTTTTGATTAGGAGTGGAAATAACTTTTGAATTTCATCAAGCTGGTTTCTGCTGTTGAAATATGTTGCTTAGAACATGATTCTGCACAATATATGTCCAATTCAGTGTAATCCCTTCATAGGTTCAAAAGAAATCGCCAGTCATTCCAAAAGAACTTATGTCACCGAGTTGAGGCGTTTTTGATTCTGAGTGGAAATAACCAATGAATTTCATCAAGCTGGTTTCTGCTGTTGAAATACGTTGTTTAGGATATGATTTTGAACAATATATGTCAAATTTAATGTAATCACATCACAGGTTCCAAAGATATAGCAATTCGTTCAAAAAGTGCTTATCTCACCGAGTTGAAGCGTTTTTGATTAGGAGTGGAAATAACTTTTGAATTTCATCAAGCTGGTTTCTGCTGTTGAAATATGTTGCTTAGAACATGATTCTGCACAATATATGTCCAATTCAGTGTAATCCCTTCATAGGTTCAAAAGAAATCGCCAGTCATTCCAAAAGAACTTATGTCACCGAGTTGAGGCGTCTTTGATTTTGAGTGGAAATAACCAATGAATTTCATCAAGCTGGTTTCTGCTGTTGAAATATGTTGTTTAGGATATGATTTTGAACAATATATGTCAAATTTAGTGTAATCACATCACAGGTTCAAAAGATATAGCCATTCGTTCAAAAACTGCTTATCTTATCGGGTTGAAGCTTTTTTGATTAGGAGTGGAAATAACTGATGGATTTCGTTAAGCTGGTTTCTGCTGTTGAAATATGTTGTTAAGGACATGATTCTGCAAAACACATGTCAAATTAAGTGTAATCCAGCGATAAGATCAAAAGATATAGCCATTCGTGAAAAAAGTGCTTATCTCACCGAGTTGAGACGTTTCTGATTAGGAGTGGAAATAACCAATGAATTTCATCAAGCTGGTTCCCGCTGTTGAAATATGCTGTTTAGAACAAGATTCTGCACAAAATATGTCAAATTCAGTATAATCCAGTGACAAGTTCAAAAGATATAGCCATTCGATCAAAAAGTGCTTATCTCACCGAGTTGAAGCATTTTTGATTCGGAGTGGAAATAACTAATGAATTTCATCAAGCTGGTTTCTGCTGTTGAAATAGGTTGTTTAGGACAAGATTCTGCACAATATATGTCAACTTCAGTGAAATCCCATCACAGGTTCAAAAAATATAGCCATTCGTTCAAAAATTGCTTATCTCACCAAGTTGAAGAGTTTTTGATTAGTATTGGAAATAACTTTTGAATTTCATCACGCTGGTTTCTGCTCTTGAAATTTGTTGTTTAGGACATGATTCTGCACACTATATGTCAAATTCAGTGAAATCCCATCACAGGTTCAAAAGATATAGCCATTCGTTCAAAAATTGCTTATCTCACCAAGTTGAAGAGTTTTTGATTAGTATTGGAAATAACTTTTGAATTTCATCACGCTGGTTTCTGCTCTTGAAATTTGTTGTTTAGGACATGATTCTGCACACTATATGTCAAATTCAGTGAAATCCCATCACAGGTTCAAAAGATATAGCCATTCGTTCAAAAATTGCTTATCTCACCAAGTTGAAGAGTTTTTGATTAGGAGCGGAAATAACTATTGAATTTCATCAAGCTGGTTTCTGCTGTTGAAATATGTTGTTTAGGACATGATTCTGCACAATATACGTCAAATTCTTGTGAGCCCATTACAGGTTGAAAGGATATAGACATCCGTTCAAAACGTGCTTATGAGACTGAGTTGAAGCATTTTTGATTAGGAGTGGAAATAACTAATGGATATTATCAAGCTGGTTTCTGCTGTTGAAATATGTTGTTTATGACATAATTCTGCACAATATATGTCAAATTAAGTGTAATCCCTTCACAAGTTCAAAAGATATAGCCATTCGTTCAAAAAGTACTTATCTCACCGAGTTGAAGCATTTTTGATTAGGAGTGGAAATAACTTTTGAATTTCATCAAGCTGGTTTCTGCTGTTGAAATATGTTGTTTAGGACATGATTCTGCAGAAAATATTTCAAATTCCATGTAATCCAGCAACAAGATCAAAGGATATAGCCATTCTTGCAAATAATGCTTATCTCACCGAGTTGAAGCGTTTTTGATTAGGAGTGGAAATAACTTTTGAATTTCATCAAGCTGGTTTCTGTTGTTGAAATATGTTGTTTAGGACATGTTTCTGCACAATATATGTCAAATTCAGTGTGATCCCATTAAAGGTTCAAAGGATATAGCCATTCGTTCAAAAAGGACTTATCTCACCGAGTTGAAGCGTTTTTGATTAGGAGTGGAAATAACTTTTGAATTTCATCAAGCTGGTTTCTGCTGTTGAAATATGTTGTTTAGAACATGATTCTGCACAATATATGTCCAATTCAGTGTAATCCCTTCATAGGTTCAAAAGAAATCGCCAGTCGTTCCAAAAGAACTTATCTGACCGAGTTGAGGCGTTTTTGATTCGGAGTGGAAATAACCAATGAATTTCATCAAGCTGGTTTCTGCTGTTGAAATATGTTGTTTAGGACATGATTCTGCACAATATACGTCAAATTCTTGTGAGCCCATTACAGGTTGAAAGGATATAGACATCCGTTCAAAACGTGCTTATGAGACTGAGTTGAAGCATTTTTGATTAGGAGTGGAAATAACTAATGGATATTATCAAGCTGGTTTCTGCTGTTGAAATATGTTGTTTATGACATAATTCTGCACAATATATGTCAAATTTAGTGTAATCACATCACAGGTTCAAAAGATATAGCCATTCGTTCAAAACCTGCTTATCTTATCGGGTTGAAGCGTTTTTGATTAGGAGTTGAAATAACTGATGGATTTCGTCAAGCTGGTTTCTGCTGTTGAAATATGTTGTTTAGGACATGATTTTGCAAAACACATGTCAAATTAAGTGTAATCCAGCGATAAGATCAAAAGATATAGCCATTCGTGAAAAAAGTGCTTATCTCACCGAGTTGAGACGTTTCTGATTAGGAGTGGAAATAACTAATGAATTTCATCAAGCTGGTTCCCGCTGTTGAAATATGTTGTTTATGACAAGATTCTGCACAAAATATGTCAAATTCAGTATAATCCAGTGACAAGTTCAAAAGATATAGCCATTCGATCAAAAAGTGCTTATCTCACCGAGTTGAAGCATTTTTGATTCGGAGTGGAAATAACTAATGAATTTCATCAAGCTGGTTTCTGCTGTTGAAATATGTTGTTTAGGACAAGATTCTGCACAATATATGTCAACTTCAGTGAAATCCCATCACAGGTTCAAAAAATATAGCCATTCGTTCAAAAATTGCTTATCTCACCAAGTTGAAGAGTTTTTGATTAGTATTGGAAATAACTTTTGAATTTCATCAAGCTGGTTTCTGCTGTTGAAATATGTTCTTTAGGACATGATTCTGCACAATATATGTCAAAGTCAGTGTGATCCCATTACAGGTTCAAAGGATATAGCCATTCGTTCAAAAAGGACTTATCTCACCGAGTTGAAGCGTTTTTGATTAGGAGTGGAAATAACTAATGAATTTCATCAAGCTGGTTTCTGCTGTTGAAATATGTTGTTTAGGACATGATTCTGCACAATATATGTCAAATTCAGTGTAATCCCTTCACAAGTTCAAAAGATATAGCCATTCGTTCAAAAAGTGCTTATCTCACCGAGTTGAAGCGTTTTTGATTAGGAGTGGAATAAACTTTTGAATTTCATCAAGCTGGTTTCTACTGTTGAAATATGTTGTTTAGAACATGATTCTGCACAATTTATGTCCAATTCAGTGTAATCCCTTCATAGGTTAAAAATAAATCGCCAGTCGTTCCAAAAGAACTTATCTCACCGAGTTGAGGCGTTTTTGATTCTGAGTGGAAATAACCAATGAATTTCATCAAGCTGGTTTCTGCTGTTGAAATATGTTGTTTAGGACAAGATTCTGCACAAAATATGTCAAATTTAGTGTAATCACATCAAAGGTTCAAAAGATATAGCCATTCGTTCAAAAACTGCTTATCTTATCGGGTTGAAGGGTTTTTGATTAGGAGTGGAAATAACTGATGGATTTCGTCAAGCTGGTTTCTGCTGTTGAAATATGTTGTTTAGGACATGATTCTGCAAAACACATGTCAAATTCAGTGTAATCCAGCGATAAGATCAAAAGATATAGCCATTCGTGAAAAAAGTGCTTATCTCACCGAGTTGAAGCGTTTTTGATTCGGAGTGGAAATAACTAATGAATTTCATCAAGCTGGTTTCTGCTGTTGAAATATGTTGTTTAGGACAATATTCTGCACAATATATGTCAAATTCAGTGAAATCCATCACAGGTTCAAAAACTATAGCCATTCGTTCAAAAATTACTTATCTCACCAAGTTGAAGAGTTTTTGATTAGTATTGGAAAAAACTAATGAATTTCATCAAGCTGGTTTTTGCTGTTGAAATTTGTTGTTTAGGACATGATTCTGCACAATATATGTCAAATTTAGTGAAATCCCATTACAGGTTCAAAGGATATGGCCATTTGTCCTAAAAGTACTTATGTCTCCAAGTTGAAGAGTTTTTGATTAGTATTGGAAATAACCAATGAATTACGTCAAGCTGGTTTCTGCTGTTGAAATATGTTGTTAGGTCAAGATTCTGCACAATATATGTCATATCCATCAAAAGTCCAAAAGATATAGCCATTCGTTCAAAAAGTGCTTAACTCACCGAGTTGAGACGTTTCTGATTAGGAGTGGAAATAACTAATGAATTTCATCAAGCTGGTTTCTGCTGTTGAAATATGTTGTTTAGGACATGATTCTGCACAATATATGTCAAATTCGTGTGAGCCCATAACAGGTTGAAAGGATATAGCCATTCGTTCAAAACGTGCTTATGAGACTGAGTTGAAGAGTTTTTCATTAGGAGTGCAAATAGCTAATGAATTTCATCAAGCTGGTTCCTGCTGTTGAAATATGTTGTTTAGGACATGATTCTGCACAAAATATGTCAAATTCAGTATAATCCAGCGACAAGTTCAAAAGATATTGCCATTCGATCAAAAAGTGCTTATCTCACCGAGTTGAAGCATTTTTGATTAGGAGTGGAAATAACTATTGAATTTCATCAAGCTGGTTTCTGCTGTTGAAATATGTTGTTTAGGACATGATTCTGCACAATATACGTCAAATTCTTGTGAGCCCATTACAGGTTGAAAGGATATAGCCATCCGTTCAAAACGTGCTTATGAGACAAAGTTGAAGCGTTTTTGATTAGGAGTGGAAATAACTAATGGATATTATCAAGCTGGGTTCTGCTGTTGAAATATGTTGTTTATGACATAATTCTGCACAATATATGTCAAATTAAGTGTAATCCCTTCACAAGTTCAAAAGATATAGCCATTCGTTCAAAAAGTACTTATCTCAGCGAGTTGAAGCGTTTTTGATTAGGAGTGGAAATAACTAATGAATTTCTACAAGCTGGTTTCTGCTGTTGAAATATGTTGTTTAGGACATGATTCTGCACAATATATGTCAAATTCAGTGTAATCCCTTCACAAGTTCAAAAGATATAGCCATTCGTTCAAAAAGTGCTTATCTCACCGAGTTGAAGCGTTTTTGATTCGGAGTGGAAATAACTAATGAATTTGATCAAGCTGGTTTCTGCTCTTGAAATTTGTTGTTTAGGACATGATTCTGGACAATATATTTCAAATTCAGTGTAATCCCATCACAGGTTCAAAAAATATAGCCATTCGTTCAAAAATTGCTTATCTCACCAAGTTGAAGAGTTTTTGATTAGTATTGGAAATAACTTTTGAATTTCATCACGCTGGTTTCTGCTCTTGAAATTTGTTGTTTAGGACATGTTTTTGCACAATATATGTCAAATTCAGTGTAATCCCTTCATAGGTTCAAAAGATATCGCCAGTCGTTCCAAAAGAACTTATCTCACCGAGTTGAAGCGTTTTTGATTAGGAGTGGAAATAACTAATGAATTTCATCAAGCTGGTTTCTGCTGTTGAAATATGTTGTTTAGGACATGATTCTGCACACTATATGTCAAATTCAGTGTAATCCCTTCACAAGTTCAAAAGATATAGCCATTTGTTCAAAAAGTACTTATCTCACCGAGTTGAAGCGTTTTTGATTAGGAGTGGAAATAACTTTTGAATTTCATCAAGCTGGTTTCTGCTGTTGAAATATGTTGTTTAGAACATGTTTCTGCACAATATATGTCAAATTCAGTGTAATCCCTTCATAGGTTCAAAAGATATCGCCAGTCGTTCCAAAAGAACTTATCTCACCGAGTTGAGGCGTTTTTGATTCGGAGTGGAAATAACCAATGAATTTCATCAAGCTGGTTTCTGCTGTTGAAATATGTTTTTTAGGATATGATTCTGCACAATATATGTCAAATTTAGTGTAATCACATCACAGGTTCAAAAGATATAGCCATTCGTTCAAAAACTGCTTATCTTATCGGGTTGAAGGGTTTTTGATTAGGAGTGGAAATAACTGATGGATTTCGTCAAGCTGGTTTCTGCTGTTGAAATATGTTGTTTAGGACATGATTCTGCAAAACACATGTCAAATTCAGTGTAATCCAGCGATAAGATCAAAAGATATAGCCATTCGTGAAAAAAGTGCTTATCTCACCGAGTTGAAGCGTTTTTGATTCGGAGTGGAAATAACTAATGAATTTCATCAAGCTGGTTTCTGCTATTGAAATGTGTTGTTTAGGACATGATTCTGCACAATATATGTCAAATTTAGTGAAATCCCATTACAGGTTCAAAGGATATAGCCATTCGTCCAAAAAGTACTTATGTCACCAAGTTGAAGAGTTTTTGATTAGTATTGGAAATAACCAATGAATTACGTCAAGCTGGTTTCTGCTGTTGAAATATGTTGTTAGGTCAAGATTCTGCACAATATATGTCATATCCATCAAAAGTCCAAAAGATATAGCCATTCGTTCAAAAAGTGCTTAACTCACCGAGTTGAGACGTTTCTGATTAGGAGTGGAAATAACTAATGAATTTCATCAAGCTGGTTTCTTCTGTTGAAATATGTTGTGTAGGACATGATTCTGCACAATATATGTCAAATTCGTGTGAGCCCATAACAGGTTGAAAGGATATAGCCATTCGTTCAAAAATTGCTTATGAGACTGAGTTGAAGAGTTTTTCATTAGGAGTGCAAATAGCTAATGAATTTCATCAAGCTGGTTCCTGCTTTTGAAATATGTTGTTTAGGACATGATTCTGCACAAAATATGTCAAATTCAGTATAATCCAGCGACAAGTTCAAAAGATATTGCCATTCGATCAAAAAGTGCTTATCTCACCGAGTTGAAGCATTTTTGATTAGGAGTGGAAATAACTATTGAATTTCATCAAGCTGGTTTCTGCTGTTGAAATATGTTGTTTAGGACATGATTCTGCACAATATACGTCAAATTCTTGTGAGCCCATTACAGGTTGAAAGGATATAGCCATCCGTTCAAAACGTGCTTATGAGACAAAGTTGAAGCGTTTTTGATTAGGAGTGGAAATAACTAATGGATATTATCAAGCTGGTTTCTGCTGTTGAAATATGTTGTTTATGACATAATTCTGCACAATATATGTCAAATTAAGTGTAATCCCTTCACAAGTTCAAAAGATATAGCCATTCGTTCAAAAAGTACTTATCTCAGCGAGTTGAAGCGTTTTTGATTAGGAGTGGAAATAACTTTTGAATTTCATCACGCTGGTTTCTGCTGTTGAAATATGTTGTTTAGGACATGATTCTGCACAATATATGTCAAATTCAGTGTAATCCCTTCGTATGTTCAAAAGATATCGCCATTCGTTCAAAAAGTACTTATCTCACCGAGTTGAAGCGTTTTTGATTAGGAGTGGAAATAACTAATGAATTTCTACAAGCTGGTTTCTGCTGTTGAAATATGTTGTTTAGGACATGATTCTGCACAATATATGTCAAATTCAGTGTAATCCCTTCACAAGTTCAAAAGATATAGCAATTTGTTCAAAAAGTACTTATCTCACCGAGTTGAAGCGTTTTTTATTAGGAGTGGAAATAACTTTTGAATTTCATCAAGCTGGTTTCTGCTGTTGAAATATGTTGTATAGAACATGTTTCTGCACAATATATGTCAAATTCAGTGTAATCCCTTCATAGGTTCAAAAGATATCGCCAGTCGTTCCAAAAGAACTTATCTCACCGAGTTGAGGCGTTTTTGATTAGGAGTGGAAATAACTAATGAATTTCATCAAGCTGGTTTCTGCTGTTGAAATATGTTGTTTAGGACATGATTCTGCACAATATATGTCAAATTCAATGTAATCCCTTCACAAGTTCAAAAGATATAGCCATTTGTTCAAAAAGTACTTATCTCTCCGAGTTGAAGCGTTTTTGATTGGGAGTGGAAATAACTTTTGAATTTCATCAAGCTGGTTTCTGCTGTTGAAATATGTTGTATAGAACATGTTTCTGCACAATATATGTCAAATTCAGTGTAATCCCTTCATAGGTTCAAAAAATATCGCCATTCGATCAAAAAGAACTTATCTCACCGAGTTGAGGCGTTTTTGATTCGGAGTGGAAATAACCAATGAATTTCATCAAGCTGGTTTCTGCTGTTGAAATATGTTGTTTAGGACATGATTCTGCAAAACACATGTCAAATTCAGTGTAATCCAGCGATAAGGTCAAAAGATATAGCCATTCGTGAAAAAAGTGCTTATCTCACCGAGTTGAAGCGTTTTTGATTCGGAGTGGAAATAACTAATGAATTTCATCAAGCTGGTTTCTGCTGTTGAAATATGTTGTTTAGGACAAGATTCTGCACAATATATGTCAAATTCAGTGAAATCCATCACAGGTTCAAAAAATATAGCCATTCGTTCAAAAATTGCTTATCTCACCAAGTTGAAGAGTTTTTGATTAGTATTGGAAATAACTAATGAATTTCATCAAGCTGGTTTCTGCTGTTGAAATATGTTGTTTAGGATATGATTCTGCAAAATATATGTCAAACTCAGTGTGATCCCTTCACATGTTCAAAAGATATAGCCATTCGTTCAAAAAGTACTTATCTTACCGATTTGAAGCGTTTTTGATTAGGAGTGGAAATAACTAATGAATTTCATCAAGCTGGTTTCTGCTGTTGAAATATGTTGTTTAGGACATGATTCTGCACAATATATGTCAAATTCAATGTAATCCCTTCACAAGTTCAAAAGATATAGCCATTTGTTCAAAAAGTACTTATCTCACCGAGTTGAAGCGTTTTTGATTAGGAGTTAAAATAACTTTTGAATTTCATTAAGCTGGTTTCTGCTGTTGAAATATGTTGTATAGAACATGTTTCTGCACAATATATGTCAAATTCAGTGTAATCCCTTCATAGGTTCAAAAGATATCGCCAGTCGTTCCAAAAGAACTTATCTCACCGAGTTGAGGCGTTTTTGATTCGGAGTGGAAATAACCAATGAATTTCATCAAGCTGGTTTCTGTTGTTGAAATATGTTGTTTAGGACATGATTCTGCAAAACACATGTCAAATTCAGTGTAATCCAGCGATAAGATCAAAAGATATAGCCATTCGTGAAAAAAGTGCTTATCTCACCGAGTTGAAGCATTTTTGATTCGGAGTGGAAATAACTAATGAATTTCATCAAGCTGGTTTCTGCTGTTGAAATATGTTGTTTAGGACAAGATTCTGCACAATATATGTCAAATTCAGTGAAATCCATCACAGGTTCAAAAAATATAGCCATTCGTTCAAAAATTGCTTATCTCACCAAGTTGAAGAGTTTTTGATTAGTATTGGAAATAACTAATGAATTTCATCAAGCTGGTTTCTGCTGTTGAAATATGTTGTTTAGGATATGATTCTGCAAAATATATGTCAAACTCAGTGTGATCCCTTCACATGTTCAAAAGATATAGCCATTCGTTCAAAAAGTACTTATCTTACCGATTTGAAGCGTTTTTGATTAGGAGTGGAAATAACTAATGAATTTCATCAAGCTGGTTTCTGCTGTTGAAATATATTTTTTAGGACATGATTCTGCACAATATATGTCAAATTCAGTGCAATCCCTTCACAAGTTCAAAAGATATAGCCATTTGTTCAAAAAGTGCTTATCTCACCGAGTTGAAGCGTTTTTGATTAGGAGAGGAAATAACTTTTGAATTTCATTACGCTGGTTTCTGCTATTGAAATATGTTGTTTAGGACATGATTCTGCACAATATATGTCAAAGTCAGTGTGATCCCATTACAGGTTCAAAGGATATAGCCATTCGTTCAAAAAGGACTTATCTCACCGAGTTGAAGCGTTTTTGATTAGGAGTGGAAATAACTAATGAATTTCATCAAACTGGTTTCTGCTGTTGAAATATGTTGTTTAGGACATGATTCTGCACAATATATTTCCCATTCAGTGTAATCCCTTCACAAGTTCAAAAGATATAGCCATTCCTTCAAAAAGTACTTTCTCACCGAGTTGAAGCGTTTTTGATTAGGAGTGGAAATAACTTTTGAATTTCATCAAGCTGGTTTCTGCTGTTGAAATATGTTGTTTAGAACATGTTTCTGCACAATATATGTCAAATTCAGTGTAATCCCTTCTCATGTTCAAAAGATATCGCCATTCGTTCAAAAAGTACTTATCTCACCGAGTTGAAGCGTTTTTGATTAGGAGTTAAAATAACTTTTGAATTTCATCAAGCTGGTATCTGCTGTTGAAATATGTTGTTTAGGACATGATTCTGCACAATATATGTCAAATTCAGTGAAATCCCTTCACAAGTTCAAAAGATATAGCCATTTGTTCAAAAAGTACTTATCTCACCGAGTTGAAGCGTTTTTGATTAGGAGTGGAAATAACTTTTGAATTTCATCAAGCTGGTTTCTGCTGTTGAAATATGTTGTTTAGGACATGATTCTGCACAATATATGTCAAATTCAGTGTAATCCCTTCACAAGTTCAAAAGATATAGCCATTTGTTCAAAAAGTACTTATCTCACCGAGTTGAAGCGTTTTTGATTAGGAGTGGAAATAACTTTTGAATTTCATCAAGCTGGTTTCTGCTGTTGAAATATGTTGTATAGAACATGTTTCTGCACAATATATGTCAAATTCAGTGTAATCCCTTCATAGGTTCAAAAGATATCGCCAGTCGTTCCAAAAGAACTTATCTCACCGAGTAGAGGCGTTTTTGATTCGGAGTGGAAATAACCAATGAATTTCATCAAGCTGGTTTCTGCTGTTGAAATATGTTGTTTAGGACATGATTCTGCAAAACACATGTCAAATTCAATGTAATCCAGCGATAAGATCAAAAGATATAGCCATTCGTGAAAAAAGTGCTTATCTCACCGAGTTGAAGCGTTTTTGATTCGGAGTGGAAATAACTAATGAATTTCATCAAGCTGGTTTCTGCTGTTGAAATATGTTGTTTAGGACAAGATTCTGCACAATATATTTCAAATTCAGTGAAATCCATCACAGGTTCAAAAAATATAGCCATTCGTTCAAAAATTGCTTATCTCACCAAGTTGAAGAGTTTTTGATTAGTATTGGAAATAACTAATGAATTTCGTCAAGCTGGTTTCTGCTGTTGAAATATGTTGTTTAGGATATGATTCTGCAAAATATATGTCAAACTCAGTGTGATCCCTTCACATGTTCAAAAGATATAGCCATTCGTTCAAAAAGTACTTATCTTACCGATTTGAAGTGTTTTTGATTAGGAGTGGAAATAACTAATGAATTTCATCAAGCTGGTTTCTGCTGTTGAAATATATTTTTTAGGACATGATTCTGCACAATATATGTCAAATTCAGTGCAATCCCTTCACAAGTTCAAAAGATATAGCCATTTGTTCAAAAAGTGCTTATCTCACCGAGTTGAAGCGTTTTTGATTAGGAGAGGAAATAACTTTTGAATTTCATTACGCTCGTTTCTGCTGTTGAAATATGTTGTTTAGGACATGATTCTGCAAAACACATGTCAAAGTCAGTGTAATCCAGCGATAAGATCAAAAGATATAGCCATTCGTGAAAAAAGTGCTTATCTCACCGAGTTGAAGCGTTTTTGATTCGGAGTGGAAATAACTAATGAATTTCATCAAGCTGGTTTCTGCTGTTGAAATATGTTGTTTAGGACAAGATTCTGCACAAAATATGTCAAATTCAGTGAAATCCATCACAGGTTCAAAAAATATAGCCATTCGTTCAAAAATTGCTTATCTCACCAAGTTGAAGAGTTTTTGATTAGTATTGGAAATAACTAATGAATTTCGTCAAGCTGGTTTCTGCTGTTGAAATATGTTGTTTAGGATATGATTCTGCAAAATATATGTCAAACTCAGTGTGATCCCTTCACATGTTCAAAAGATATAGCCATTCGTTCAAAAAGTACTTATCTTACCGATTTGAAGCGTTTTTGATTAGGAGTGGAAATAACTAATGAATTTCATCAAGCTGGTTTCTGCTGTTGAAATATATTTTTTAGGACATGATTCTGCACAATATATGTCAAATTCAGTGCAATCCCTTCACAAGTTCAAAAGATATAGCCATTTGTTCAAAAAGTGCTTATCTCACCGAGTTGAAGCGTTTTTGATTAGGAGAGGAAATAACTTTTGAATTTCATTACGCTCGTTTCTGCTGTTGAAATATGTTGTTTAGGACATGATTCTGCACAATATATGTCAAAGTCAGTGTGATCCCATTACAGGTTCAAAGGATATAGCCATTCGTTCAAAAAGGACTTATCTCACCGAGTTGAAGCGTTTTTGATTAGGAGTGGAAATAACTAATGAATTTCATCAAACTGGTTTCTGCTGTTGAAATATGTTGTTTAGGACATGATTCTGCACAATATATTTCCCATTCAGTGTAATCCCTTCTCATGTTCAAAAGATATCGCCATTCGTTCAAAAAGTACTTATCTCACCGAGTTGAAGCGTTTTTGATTAGGAGTTAAAATAACTTTTGAATTTCATCAAGCTGGTTTCTGCTGTTGAAATATGTTGTTTAGGACATGATTCTGCACAATATATGTCAAATTCAGTGAAATCCCATCACAAGTTCAAAAGATATAGCCATTCGTTCAAAAATTGCTTATCTCACCAAGTTGAAGAGTTTTTGATTAGGAGCGGAAATAACTAATGAATTTCATCAAGCTGGTTTCTGCTGTTGAAATATGTTGTTTAGGACAAGATTCTGCACAATATATGTCAAATTCAGTGAAATCCATCACAGGTTCAAAAAATATAGCCATTCGTTCAAAAATTGCTTATCTCACCAAGTTGAAGAGTTTTTGATTAGTATTGGAAATAACTAATGAATTTCGTCAAGCTGGTTTCTGCTGTTGAAATATGTTGTTTAGGATATGATTCTGCAAAATATATGTCAAACTCAGTGTGATCCCTTCACATGTTCAAAAGATATAGCCATTCGTTCAAAAAGTACTTATCTTACCGATTTGAAGCGTTTTTGATTAGGAGTGGAAATAACTAATGAATTTCATCAAGCTGGTTTCTGCTGTTGAAATATATTTTTTAGGACATGATTCTGCACAATATATGTCAAATTCAGTGCAATCCCTTCACAAGTTCAAAAGATATAGCCATTTGTTCAAAAAGTGCTTATCTCACCGAGTTGAAGCGTTTTTGATTAGGAGAGGAAATAACTTTTGAATTTCATTACGCTCGTTTCTGCTGTTGAAATATGTTGTTTAGGACATGATTCTGCAAAACACATGTCAAATTCAGTGTAATCCAGCGATAAGATCAAAAGATATAGCCATTCGTGAAAAAAGTGCTTATCTCACCGAGTTGAAGCGTTTTTGATTCGGAGTGGAAATAACTAATGAATTTCATCAAGCTGGTTTCTGCTGTTGAAATATGTTGTTTAGGAC
This sequence comes from Fistularia commersonii, assembly GCF_037954325.1. NCBI lineage: Eukaryota > Metazoa > Chordata > Actinopteri > Syngnathiformes > Fistulariidae > Fistularia > Fistularia commersonii. Next base: position 24,579 of record NW_028234008.1, read on the forward strand.
AAGATTCTGCACAATATATGTCAAATTCAGTGAAATCCATCACAGGTTCAAAAAATATAGCCATTCGTTCAAAAATTGCTTATCTCACCAAGTTGAAGAGTTTTTGATTAGTATTGGAAATAACTAATGAATTTCGTCAAGCTGGTTTCTGCTGTTGAAATATGTTGTTTAGGATATGATTCTGCAAAATATATGTCAAACTCAGTGTGATCCCTTCACATGTTCAAAAGATATAGCCATTCGTTCAAAAAGTACTTATCTTACCGATTTGAAGCGTTTTTGATTAGGAGTGGAAATAACTAATGAATTTCATCAAGCTGGTTTCTGCTGTTGAAATATATTTTTTAGGACATGATTCTGCACAATATATGTCAAATTCAGTGCAATCCCTTCACAAGTTCAAAAGATATAGCCATTTGTTCAAAAAGTGCTTATCTCACCGAGTTGAAGCGTTTTTGATTAGGAGAGGAAATAACTTTTGAATTTCATTACGCTGGTTTCTGCTATTGAAATATGTTGTTTAGGACATGATTCTGCACAATATATGTCAAAGTCAGTGTGATCCCATTACAGGTTCAAAGGATATAGCCATTCGTTCAAAAAGGACTTATCTCACCGAGTTGAAGCGTTTTTGATTAGGAGTGGAAATAACTAATGAATTTCATCAAACTGGTTTCTGCTGTTGAAATATGTTGTTTAGGACATGATTCTGCACAATATATTTCCCATTCAGTGTAATCCCTTCACAAGTTCAAAAGATATAGCCATTCCTTCAAAAAGTACTTTCTCACCGAGTTGAAGCGTTTTTGATTAGGAGTGGAAATAACTTTTGAATTTCATCAAGCTGGTTTCTGCTGTTGAAATATGTTGTTTAGAACATGTTTCTGCACAATATATGTCAAATTCAGTGTAATCCCTTCTCATGTTCAAAAGATATCGCCATTCGTTCAAAAAGTACTTATCTCACCGAGTTGAAGCGTTTTTGATTAGGAGTTAAAATAACTTTTGAATTTCATCAAGCTGGTATCTGCTGTTGAAATATGTTGTTTAGGACATGATTCTGCACAATATATGTCAAATTCAGTGAAATCCCTTCACAAGTTCAAAAGATATAGCCATTTGTTCAAAAAGTACTTATCTCACCGAGTTGAAGCGTTTTTGATTAGGAGTGGAAATAACTTTTGAATTTCATCAAGCTGGTTTCTGCTGTTGAAATATGTTGTTTAGGACATGATTCTGCACAATATATGTCAAATTCAGTGTAATCCCTTCACAAGTTCAAAAGATATAGCCATTTGTTCAAAAAGTACTTATCTCACCGAGTTGAAGCGTTTTTGATTAGGAGTGGAAATAACTTTTGAATTTCATCAAGCTGGTTTCTGCTGTTGAAATATGTTGTATAGAACATGTTTCTGCACAATATATGTCAAATTCAGTGTAATCCCTTCATAGGTTCAAAAGATATCGCCAGTCGTTCCAAAAGAACTTATCTCACCGAGTAGAGGCGTTTTTGATTCGGAGTGGAAATAACCAATGAATTTCATCAAGCTGGTTTCTGCTGTTGAAATATGTTGTTTAGGACATGATTCTGCAAAACACATGTCAAATTCAATGTAATCCAGCGATAAGATCAAAAGATATAGCCATTCGTGAAAAAAGTGCTTATCTCACCGAGTTGAAGCGTTTTTGATTCGGAGTGGAAATAACTAATGAATTTCATCAAGCTGGTTTCTGCTGTTGAAATATGTTGTTTAGGACAAGATTCTGCACAATATATTTCAAATTCAGTGAAATCCATCACAGGTTCAAAAAATATAGCCATTCGTTCAAAAATTGCTTATCTCACCAAGTTGAAGAGTTTTTGATTAGTATTGGAAATAACTAATGAATTTCGTCAAGCTGGTTTCTGCTGTTGAAATATGTTGTTTAGGATATGATTCTGCAAAATATATGTCAAACTCAGTGTGATCCCTTCACATGTTCAAAAGATATAGCCATTCGTTCAAAAAGTACTTATCTTACCGATTTGAAGTGTTTTTGATTAGGAGTGGAAATAACTAATGAATTTCATCAAGCTGGTTTCTGCTGTTGAAATATATTTTTTAGGACATGATTCTGCACAATATATGTCAAATTCAGTGCAATCCCTTCACAAGTTCAAAAGATATAGCCATTTGTTCAAAAAGTGCTTATCTCACCGAGTTGAAGCGTTTTTGATTAGGAGAGGAAATAACTTTTGAATTTCATTACGCTCGTTTCTGCTGTTGAAATATGTTGTTTAGGACATGATTCTGCAAAACACATGTCAAAGTCAGTGTAATCCAGCGATAAGATCAAAAGATATAGCCATTCGTGAAAAAAGTGCTTATCTCACCGAGTTGAAGCGTTTTTGATTCGGAGTGGAAATAACTAATGAATTTCATCAAGCTGGTTTCTGCTGTTGAAATATGTTGTTTAGGACAAGATTCTGCACAAAATATGTCAAATTCAGTGAAATCCATCACAGGTTCAAAAAATATAGCCATTCGTTCAAAAATTGCTTATCTCACCAAGTTGAAGAGTTTTTGATTAGTATTGGAAATAACTAATGAATTTCGTCAAGCTGGTTTCTGCTGTTGAAATATGTTGTTTAGGATATGATTCTGCAAAATATATGTCAAACTCAGTGTGATCCCTTCACATGTTCAAAAGATATAGCCATTCGTTCAAAAAGTACTTATCTTACCGATTTGAAGCGTTTTTGATTAGGAGTGGAAATAACTAATGAATTTCATCAAGCTGGTTTCTGCTGTTGAAATATATTTTTTAGGACATGATTCTGCACAATATATGTCAAATTCAGTGCAATCCCTTCACAAGTTCAAAAGATATAGCCATTTGTTCAAAAAGTGCTTATCTCACCGAGTTGAAGCGTTTTTGATTAGGAGAGGAAATAACTTTTGAATTTCATTACGCTCGTTTCTGCTGTTGAAATATGTTGTTTAGGACATGATTCTGCACAATATATGTCAAAGTCAGTGTGATCCCATTACAGGTTCAAAGGATATAGCCATTCGTTCAAAAAGGACTTATCTCACCGAGTTGAAGCGTTTTTGATTAGGAGTGGAAATAACTAATGAATTTCATCAAACTGGTTTCTGCTGTTGAAATATGTTGTTTAGGACATGATTCTGCACAATATATTTCCCATTCAGTGTAATCCCTTCTCATGTTCAAAAGATATCGCCATTCGTTCAAAAAGTACTTATCTCACCGAGTTGAAGCGTTTTTGATTAGGAGTTAAAATAACTTTTGAATTTCATCAAGCTGGTTTCTGCTGTTGAAATATGTTGTTTAGGACATGATTCTGCACAATATATGTCAAATTCAGTGAAATCCCATCACAAGTTCAAAAGATATAGCCATTCGTTCAAAAATTGCTTATCTCACCAAGTTGAAGAGTTTTTGATTAGGAGCGGAAATAACTAATGAATTTCATCAAGCTGGTTTCTGCTGTTGAAATATGTTGTTTAGGACAAGATTCTGCACAATATATGTCAAATTCAGTGAAATCCATCACAGGTTCAAAAAATATAGCCATTCGTTCAAAAATTGCTTATCTCACCAAGTTGAAGAGTTTTTGATTAGTATTGGAAATAACTAATGAATTTCGTCAAGCTGGTTTCTGCTGTTGAAATATGTTGTTTAGGATATGATTCTGCAAAATATATGTCAAACTCAGTGTGATCCCTTCACATGTTCAAAAGATATAGCCATTCGTTCAAAAAGTACTTATCTTACCGATTTGAAGCGTTTTTGATTAGGAGTGGAAATAACTAATGAATTTCATCAAGCTGGTTTCTGCTGTTGAAATATATTTTTTAGGACATGATTCTGCACAATATATGTCAAATTCAGTGCAATCCCTTCACAAGTTCAAAAGATATAGCCATTTGTTCAAAAAGTGCTTATCTCACCGAGTTGAAGCGTTTTTGATTAGGAGAGGAAATAACTTTTGAATTTCATTACGCTCGTTTCTGCTGTTGAAATATGTTGTTTAGGACATGATTCTGCAAAACACATGTCAAATTCAGTGTAATCCAGCGATAAGATCAAAAGATATAGCCATTCGTGAAAAAAGTGCTTATCTCACCGAGTTGAAGCGTTTTTGATTCGGAGTGGAAATAACTAATGAATTTCATCAAGCTGGTTTCTGCTGTTGAAATATGTTGTTTAGGACAAGATTCTGCACAATATATGTCAAATTCAGTGAAATCCATCACAGGTTCAAAAAATATAGCCATTCGTTCAAAAATTGCTTATCTCACCAAGTTGAAGAGTTTTTGATTAGTATTGGAAATAACTAATGAATTTCGTCAAGCTGGTTTCTGCTGTTGAAATATGTTGTTTAGGATATGATTCTGCAAAATATATGTCAAACTCAGTGTGATCCCTTCACATGTTCAAAAGATATAGCCATTCGTTCAAAAAGTACTTATCTTACCGATTTGAAGCGTTTTTGATTAGGAGTGGAAATAACTAATGAATTTCATCAAGCTGGTTTCTGCTGTTGAAATATATTTTTTAGGACATGATTCTGCACAATATATGTCAAATTCAGTGCAATCCCTTCACAAGTTCAAAAGATATAGCCATTTGTTCAAAAAGTGCTTATCTCACCGAGTTGAAGCGTTTTTGATTAGGAGAGGAAATAACTTTTGAATTTCATTACGCTCGTTTCTGCTGTTGAAATATGTTGTTTAGGACATGATTCTGCACAATATATGTCAAAGTCAGTGTGATCCCATTACAGGTTCAAAGGATATAGCCATTCGTTCAAAAAGGACTTATCTCACCGAGTTGAAGCGTTTTTGATTAGGAGTGGAAATAACTAATGAATTTCATCAAACTGGTTTCTGCTGTTGAAATATGTTGTTTAGGACATGATTCTGCACAATATATTTCCCATTCAGTGTAATCCCTTCACAAGTTAAAAAGATATAGCCATTCCTTCAAAAAGTACTTTCTCACCGAGTTGAAGCGTTTTTGATTAGGAGTGGAAATAACTTTTGAATTTCATCAAGCTGGTTTCTGCTGTTGAAATATGTTGTTTAGAACATGTTTCTGCACAATATATGTCAAATTCAGTGTAATCCCTTCTCATGTTCAAAAGATATCGCCATTCGTTCAAAAAGTACTTATCTCACCGAGTTGAAGCGTTTTTGATTAGGAGTTAAAATAACTTTTGAATTTCATCAAGCTGGTTTCTGCTGTTGAAATATGTTGTTTAGGACATGATTCTGCACAATATATGTCAAATTCAGTGAAATCCCATCACAAGTTCAAAAGATATAGCCATTCGTTCAAAAATTGCTTATCTCACCAAGTTGAAGAGTTTTTGATTAGGAGCGGAAATAACTAATGAATTTCATCAAGCTGGTTTCTGCTGTTGAAATAAGTTGTTTAGGACATGATTCTGCACAATATATGTCAAATTCTTGTGAGCCCATTACAGGTTGAAAGGATATAGCCATCCGTTCAAAAAGTGCTTATGAGACCGAGTTGAAGCGTTTTTGATTAGGAGTGGAAATAACTAATGGATATTATCAAGCTGGTTTCTGCTGTTGAAATATGTTGTTTAGGACATAATTCTGCACAATATATGTCAAATTATGTGTAATCCCTTCACAAGTTCAAAAGATATAGCCATTCGTTCAAAAAGTACTTATCTCACCAAGTTGAAGCGTTTTTGATTAGGAGTGGAAATAACTTTTGAATTTCATCACGCTGGTTTCTGCTGTTGAAATATGTTGTTTAGGACATGATTCTGCACAATATATGTCAAATTCAGTGTAATCCCTTCATAGGTTCAAAAGATATCGCCATTCGTTCAAAAAGTACTTATCTCACCGAGTTGAAGCGTTTTTGGATTCGGAGTGGAAACAATCAATGAATTTCATCAAGCTGGTTTCTGCTCTTGAAATATCTTTTTTAGGATATGATTCTGCACAATATATGTCAAATTTAGTGTAATCACATCACAGGTTCAAAAGACATAGCCATTCGTTCAAAAACTGCTTATCTTATCGGGTTGAAGCGTGTTTAATTGAGAGTGGAAATAACTAATGGATTTAATCAAGCTGGTTTCTGCTGTTGAAATATGTTGTTTAGGACATGATTCTGCACAACACATGTCAAATTCAGTGTAATCCAGCGACAAGATCAAAAGATATAGCCATTCGTGCAAAAAGTGCTTATCTCACCGAGTTGAAGCAATTATGATTAGGAGTGGCAATAACTAATGAATTTCATCAAGTAGATTTCTACTGTTGAAATATGTTGTTTAGGACATGATTCTGCACAATATATGTCAAATTCAGTGTAATCCCTTCACAAGTTCAAAAGATATAGCCATTTGTTCCAAAAGAACTTATCTCACCGAGTTGAAGCGTTTTTGGTTAGGAGTGGAAATAACTAATGAATTTCATCAAGCTGGTTTCTGCTGTTGAAATATGTTGTTTAGGACATGATTCTGCACAATATATGTCAAATTCAGTGTAATCCCTTCACAAGTTCAAAAGATATAGCCATTTGTTCAAAAAGTACTTATCTCACCGAGTTGAAGCGTTTTTGATTAGGAGTTGAAATAACTTTTGAATTTCATCAAGCTGGTTTCTGCTGTTGAAATATGTTGTTTAGAACATGTTTCTGCACAATATATGTCAAATTCAGTGTAATCCCTTCATATGTTCAAAAGATATCGCCAGTCGTTCCAAAAGAACTTATCTCACCGAGTTGAGGCGTTTGTGATTCGGAGTGGAAATAACAAATGAATTTATTAAAGCTGGTTTCTGCTGTTGAAATATGTTTTTTAAGATATGATTCTGCACAATATATGTCAAATTTAGTGTAATCACATCACATGTTCAAAAGATATAGCCATTCGTTCAAAAACTGCTTATCTCACCGAGTTGAAGCGTTTTTGATTCGGAGTGGAAATAACTAATGAATTTCATCAAGCTGGTTTCTGCTGTTGAATTATGTTGTTTAGGACAAGATTCTGCACAATATATGTCAAATTCAGTGAAATCCATCACAGGTTCAAAAAATATAGCCATTCGTTCAAAAATTGCTTATCTCACCAAGTTGAAGCGTTTTTGATTCGGAGTGGAAATAACTAATGAATTTCATCAAGCTGGTTTCTGCTGTTGAAATATGTTGTTTAGGATATGATTCTGCAAAATATATGTCAAACTCAGTGTGATCCCTTCACATGTTCAAAAGATATAGCCATTCGTTCAAAAAGTACTTATCTCACCGAGTTGAAGCGTTTTTGATTAGGAGAGGAAATAACTTTTGAATTTCATTACGCTGGTTTCTGCTTTTGAAATATGTTGTTTAGGACATGATTCTGCACAATATATGTCAAAGTCAGTGTGATCCCATTACAGGTTCAAAGGATATAGCCATTCGTTCAAAAAGGACTTATCTCACCGAGTTGAAGCGTTTTTGATTCGGAGTGGAAATAACTAATGAATTTCATCAAACTGGTTTCTGCTGTTGAAATATGTTGTTTAGGACATGATTCTGCACAATATATTTCCCATTCAGTGTAATCCCTTCACAAGTTCAAAAGATATAGCCATTCCTTCAAAAAGTACTTTCTCACCGAGTTGAAGCGTTTTTGATTAGGAGTGGAAATAACTTTTGAATTTCATCAAGCTGGTTTCTGCTGTTGAAATATGTTGTTTAGAACATGTTTCTGCACAATATATGTAAATTCAGTGTAATCCCTTCACAAGTTCAAAAGATATAGCCATTCGTTCAAAAACTGCTTATCTTATCGGGTTGAAGCGTTTTTGATTAGGAGTGGAAATAACTGATGGATTTCGTCAAGCTGGTTTCTGCTGTTGAAATATGTTGTTTAGGACATGATTCTGCAAAACACATGTCAAATTCAGTGTAATCCAGCGATAAGATCAAAAGATATAGCCATTCGTGAAAAAAGTGCTTATCTCACCGAGTTGAAGCGTTTTTGATTCGGAGTGGAAATAACTAATGAATTTCATCAAGCTGGTTTCTGCTGTTGAAATATGTTTTTTAGGACAAGATTCTGCACAATATATGTCAAATTCAGTTAAATCCATCACAGGTTCAAAAAATATAGCCATTCGTTCAAAAATTGCTTATCTCACCAAGTTGAAGAGTTTTTGATTAGTATTGGAAGTAACTAATGAATTTCATCAAGCTGGTTTCTGCTGTTGAAATTTGTTGTTTAGGACATGATTCTGGACAATATATGTCAAATTCAGTGTAATCCCTTCACAGGTTCAAAAGATATAGCCATTCGTGGAAAAAGTACTTATCTCACCGGGTTGAAGCGTTTTTGATTAGGAGTGGAAATAACTTTTGAATTTCATCAAGCTGGTTTCTGCTGTTGAAATATGTTGTTTAGGATATGATTCTGCACAATATATGTCAAATTTAGTGAAATCCCATTACAGGTTCAAAGGATATAGCCATTCGTCCAAAAAGTACTTATGTCACCAAGTTGAAGAGTTTTTGATTCGTTTTGGAAATAACCAATGAATTATGTCAAGCTGGTTTCTGCTGTTGAAATATGTTGTTAGGTCAAGATTCTGCACAATATATGTCATATCCATCAAAAGTCCAAAAGATATAGCCATTCGTTCAAAAAGTGCTTAACTCACCGAATTGAGACGTTTCTGATTAGGAGTGGAAATAACTAATGAATTTCATCAAGCTGGTTTATGCTGTTGAAATATGTTGTTTAGGACATGATTCTGCACAATATATATCAAATTCGTGTGAGCCCATTACAGGTTGAAAGGATATAGCCATTCGTTCAAAACGTGCTTATGAGACTGAGTTGAAGCGTTTTTGATTAGGAGTGCAAATAGCTAATGAATTTCATAAAGCTGGTTCCTGCTGTTGAAATATGTTGTTTAGGACATGATTCTGCACAAAATATGTCAAATTCAGTATAATCCAGCGACAAGTTCAAAAGATATTGCCATTCGATCAAAAAGTGCTTTTCTCACCGAGTTGAAGCATTTTTGAATCGGAGTGGAAATAACTTTTGAATTTCATCACGCTGGTTTTTGCAGTTGAAATATGTTGTTAAGAACATGATTCTGCACAATATATGTCAAATTCAGTGTAATCCCTTCATAGGTTCAAAAGATATCGCCATTCGTTCAAAAAGTACTTATCTCACCGAGTTGAAGCATTTTTGATTAGGAGTGGAAATAACTTTTGAATTTCATCACGCTGGTTTCTGCTTTTGAAATATGTTGTTTAGGACATGATTCTGGACAATATATGTCTAATTCAGTATAATCCCTTCATAGGTTCAAAAAATATCGCCATTCGTTCAAAAAGTACTTATATCACCGAGTTGAAGCGTTTTTGGATTAGGAGTGGAAATAATCAATGAATTTCATCAAGCTGGTTTCTGCTGATGAATTATGTTTTTTTAGGATATGATTCTGCACAATTTATGTCAAATTCAGTGTAATCACATCACAGGTTCAAAAGATATCGCCATTCGTTCAAAAACTGCTTATCTTATCGGGTTGAAGCGTTTTTGATTAGGAGTGGAAATAACTAATGGATTTAATCAAGCTGGTTTCTGCTGTTGAAATATGTTGTTTAGGACATGATTTTGCACCACACATGTCAAATTTAGTGTAATCCAGCGACAAGATCAAAAGATATAGCCGTTCGTGCAAAAAGTGCTTATCTCACCGAGTTGAAGCAATTTTGATTAGGAGTGGCAATAACTAATGACTTTCATCAAGTAGATTTCTACTGTTGAAATTTGTTGTTTAGAACATGATTCTGCACAATATATGTCAAATTCAGTGTAATCCCTTCACAAGTTCAAAAGATATAGCCATTCGTTCAAAAAGTGCTTATCTCACCAAGTTGAAGCGTTTTTGATTAGGAGTGGAAATAACTAATGAATTTCTATAAGCTGGTTTCTGCTGTTGAAATATGTTGTTTAGGACATGTTTCTGCACAATATATGTCAAATTCAGTGTAAACCCTTCATAGGTTCAAAAGATATCGCCAGTCGTTCCAAAAGAACGTATCTCACCGAGTGTAGGCGTTTTTGATTCGGAGTGGAAATAACCAATGAATTTCTTCAAGCTGGTTTCTGCTGTTGAAATATGTTGTTTAGGATATGATTCTGCACAATATATGTCAAATTTAGTGTAATCACATCACAGGATAAAAAGATATAGCCATTCGTTAGAAAACTGCTTATCTTATCGGGTTGAAGCGTTTTTGATTAGGAGTGGAAATAACTTTTGAATTTCATCAAGCTGGTTTCTACTGTTTGAATATGTTGTTTAGAACATATTTTTGCACAATATATGTCAAATTCAGTGTAATCCCTTCATAGGTTCAAAAGATATCGCCAGTCGTTCCAAAAGAACTTATCTCACCGAGTTGAAGCGTTTTTGATTAGGAGTGGAAATAACTAATGAATTTCTACAAGCTGGTTTCTGCTGTTGAAATATGTTGTTTAGGACATGATTCTGCACAATATATGTCAAATTCAGTGTAATCCCTTCACAAGTTCAAAAGATATAGCCATTTGTTCAAAAAGTACTTATCTCACCGAGTTGAAGCGTTTTTGATTAGGAGTGGAAATAACTTTTGAATTTTATCAAGCTGGTTTCTGCTGTTGAAATATGTTGTTTAGAACATGTTTCTGCACAATATATGTCAAATTCAGTGTAATCCCTTCATAGGTTCAAAAGATATCGCCAGTCGTTCCAAAAGAACTTATCTCACCGAGTTGAGGCGTTTTTGATTCGGAGTGGAAATAACCAATGAATTTCGTCAAGCTGGTTTTTGCTCTTGAAATATGTTTTTTATGATATGTTTCTGCAAAATATATGTCAAATTTAGTGTAATCACATCACAGGTTCAAAAGATATAGCCATTCGTTCAAAAACTGCTTATCTTATCGGGTTGACGCGTTTTTGATTAGGAGTGGAAAAAACTTACGGATTTCGTCAAGCTGGTTTCTGCTGTTGAAATATGTTGTTTAGGACATGATTCTGCAAAACACATGTCAAATTCAGTGTAATCCAGCGATAAGATCAAAAGATATAGCCATTCGTGAAAAAAGTGCTTATCTCACCGAGTTGAAGCGTTTTTGATTCGGAGTGGAAATAACTAATGAATTTCATCATGCTGGTTTCTGCTGTTGAAATATGTTGTTTAGGACAAGATTCTGCACAATATATGTCAAAGTCAGTGAATTCCATCACAGATTCAAAAAATATAGCCATTCGTTCAAAAATTGCTTATCTCACCAAGTTGAAGAGTTTTTGATTAGTATTGGAAATAACTAATGAATTTCATCAAGCTGGTTTCTGCAGTTGAAATTTGTTGTTTAGGACATGATTCTGGACAATATATGTCAAATTCAGTGTAATCCCTTCACAAGTTCAAAAGATATAACCATTCGTTCAAAAAGTACTTATCTCACTGGGTTGAAGCGTTTTTGATTAGGAGTGGAAATAACTTTTGAATTTCATCAAGCTGGTTTCTGCTGTTGAAATATGTTGTTAAGGACATGATTCTGCACAATATATGTCAAATTTAGTGAAATCCCATTACAGGTTCAAAGGATATAGCCATTTGTCCAAAAAGTACTTATGTCACCAAGTTGAAGAGTTTTTGATTAGTATTGGAAATAACCAATGAATTACGTCAAGCTGGTTTCTGCTGTTGAAATATGTTGTTAGGTCAAGATTCTGCACAATATATGTCATATTCAGAGATATCCCATCAAAAGTCTAAAAGATATAGCCATTCGTTCAAAAAGTGCTTAACTGACCGAGTTGAGACGTTTCTGATTAGGAGTGGAAATAACTAATGAATTTCATCAAGCTGGTTTCTGCTGTTGAAATATGTTGTTTAGGACATGATTCTGCAAAATATATGTCAAATTCGTGTGAGCCCATTACAGGTTGAAAGGATATAGCCATTCGTTCAGAACGTGCTTATGAGACTGAGTTGAAGCGTTTTTCATTAGGAGTGCAAATAGCTAATGAATTTCATCAAGCTGGTTCCTGCTGTTGAAATATGTTGTTTAGGACATGATTCTGCACAAAATATGTCAAATTCAGTATAATCCAGCGACAAGTTCAAAAGATGTTGCCATTCGATCAAAAGTGCTTATCTCACCGAGTTGAAGCATTTTTGATTAGGAGTGGAAATAACTTTTGAATTTCATCACGCTGGTTTTTGCTGTTGAAATATGTTGTTTAGGACATGATTCTGCACAATATATGTCAAATTCAGTGTAATCCCTTCATAGGTTCAAAAGATATTGCCATTCGTTCAAAAAGTACTTATCTCACCGAGTTGAAGCGTTTTTGGATTCGGAGTGGAAATAATCAATGAATTTCATCAAGCTGGTTTCTGCTCTTGAAAGATGTTTTTTAGGATATGATTCTACACAATATATGTCAAATTTAGTGTAATCACATCACAGGTTCAAAAGACATAGCCATTCGTTCAAAAAACTGCTTATCTAATCGGGTTGAAGCGTTTTTGATTGAGAGTGGAAATAACTAATGGATTTAATCAAGCTGGTTTCTGCTGTTGAAATATGTTGTTTAGGACATGATTTTGCACAACACATGTCAAATTCAGGGTAATCCAGCGACAAGATCAAAAGATATAGCCATTCGTGCAAAAAGTGCTTATCTCAACGAGTTGAAGCAATTATGATTAGGAGTGGCAATAACTAATGGATTTCATCAAGTAGATTTCTACTGTTGAAAAGTGTTGTTTAGGACATGATTCTGCACAATATATGTCAAATTCAGTGTAATTCCTTCACAAGTTCAAAAGATATAGCCATTCGTTCAAAAAGTGCTTATCTCACCGAGTTGAAGCGTTTTTGATTAGGAGTGGAAATAACTTTTGAATTTCATCAAGCTGGTTTCTGCTGTTGAAATATGTTGTTTAGAACATGTTTCTGCACAATATATGTCAAATTCAGTGTAATCCCTTTATAGGTTCAAAAGATATCGCCAGTCGTTCCAAAAGAACTTATCTCACCGAGTTTGAAGCGTTTTTGATTAGGAGTGGAAATAACTAATGAATTTCTACAAGCTGGTTTCTGCTGTTGAAATATGTTGTTTAGGACATGATTCTGCACAATATATGTCAAATTCAGTGTAATTGCCTTCACAACTTCAAAAGATATAGCCATTTGTTCAAAAAGTACTTATCTCACCGAGTTGAAGCGTTTTTTATTAGGAGTGGAAATAACTTTTGAATTTCATCAAGCTGGTTTCTGCTGTTGAAATATGTTGTTTTGAACATGTTTCTGCACAATATATGTCAAATTCAGTGTAATCCCTTCATATGTTCAAAAGATATCGCCAGTCGTTCCAAAAGAACTTATCTCACCGACGTGAGGCGTTTTTGATTAGGAGTGGAAATAACTAATGAATTTCTACAAGCTGGTTTCTGCTGTTGAAATATGTTTTTTAGGATATGATTCTGCACAATATATGTCAAATTTAGTGTAATCACATCACAGGTTCAAAAGATATAGCCATTCGTTCAAAAACTGCTTATCTTATCGGGTTGAAGCGTTTTTGATTAGGAGTGGAAATAACTAATGAATTTCTACAAGCTGGTTTCTGCTGTTGAAATATGTTGTTTAGGACAAGATTCTGCACAATATATGTCAAATTCAGTGAAATCCCATCACAGGTTCAAAAAATATATTCATTCGTTCAAAAATTGCTTATCTCACCAAGTTGAAGAGTTTTTGATTAGTATTGGAAATAACTTTTGAATTTCATCAAGCTGGTTTCTGCTCTTGAAATTTGTTGTTTAGGACATGATTCTGGACAATATATGTCAAATTAAGTGTAATCCCTTCACAAGTTCAAAAGATATATTCATTCGTTCAAAAAGTACTTATCTCACCGGGTTGAAGCATTTTTGATTAGGAGTGGAAATAACTTTTGAATTTCATCAAGCTGGTTTCTGCTGTTGAAATATGTTGTTTAGGACATGATTCTGCACAATATATGTCAAATTTAGTGAAATCCCATTACAGGTTCAAAGGATATAGCCATTCGTCCAAAAAGTACTTATGTCACCAAGTTTAAGAATTTTTGATTAGTATTGGAAATAACCAATGAATTACGTCAAGCTGGTTTCTGCTGTTGAAATATGTTGTTAGGTCAAGATTCTTCACAATATATGTCATATCCATCAAAAGTCCAAAAGATATAGCCATTCGTTCAAAAAGTGCTTAACTCACCGTGTTGAGACGTTTCTGATTAGGAGTGGAAATAACTGATGGATTTCGTCAAGCAGGTTTCTGCTGTTGAAATATGTTGTTTAGGACATGATTCCGCAAAACACATGTCAAATTCAGTGTAATCCAGCGATAAGATCAAAAGATACAGCCATTCGTCATAAAAGTGCTTATCTCACCGAGTTGAAGCGTTTTTGATTCGGAGTGGAAATAACTAATGAATTTCATCAAGCAGGTTTCTGCCGTTGAAATATGTTGCTTAGGACAAGATTCTGCACAATATATGTCAAATTCAGTGAAATCCCATCACAGGTTCAAAAAATATATTCATTCGTTCAAAAAGTCCTTAACTCACCGAGTTGAAGCGTTTTTGATTAGGAGTGGAAATAACTTTTGAATTTCATCAAGCTGGTTTCTGTTGTTGAAATATGTTGTTTAGTACATGTTTCTGCACAATATATGTCAAATTCAGTGTAATCCCTTCATAGGTTCAAAAGATATCGCCAGTCGTTCCAAAAGAACTTATCTCACCGAGTTGAAGCGTTTTTGATTAGGAGTGAAATAACTAATGAATTTCTACAAGCTGGTTTCTGCTGTTGAAATATGTTGTTTAGGACATGATTCTGCACAATATATGTCAAATTCAGTGTAATCCCATCACAAGTTCAAAATATATAGCCATTTGTTCAAAAAGTACTTATCTCACCGAGTTGAAGCGTTTTTGATTAGGAGTGGAAATAACTTTTGATTTTCATCAAGCTGGTTTCTGCTGTTGAAATATGTTGTTTTGAACATGTTTCTGCACAATATATGTCAAATTCAGTGTAATCCCTTCATATGTTCAAAAGATATCGCCAGTCGTTCCAAAAGAACTTATCTCACCGAGGTGAGGCGTTTTTGATTCGGAGTGGAAATAACCAATGAAATTCATCAAGCTGGTTTCTGCTGTTGAAATATGTTTTTTAGGATATGATTCTGTACAATATATGTCAAATTCAGTGAAATCCCATCACAGCTTCAAAAAATATATTCATTCGTTCAAAAATTGCTTATCTTATCGGGTTGAAGCGTTTTTGATTAGGAGTGGAAATAACTGATGGATTTCGTCAAGCTGGTTTCTGCTGTTGAAATATGTTGTTTCGGACATTATTCTGCAAAACACATGTCAAATTCAGTTTAATCCAGCGATAAGATCAAAAGATATAACCATTCGTCATAAAAGTGCTTATCTCACCGAGTTGAAGCGTTTTTGATTCGGAATGGAAATAACTAATGAATTTCATCAAGCAGGTTTCTGCTGTTGAAATATGTTGTTTAGGACAAGATTCTGCACAATATATGTCAAATTCAGTGAAATCCCATCACAGGTTCAAAAAATATATTCATTCGTTCAAAAATTGCTTATCTCACCAAGTTGAAGAGTTTTTGATTAGTAATAGAAATAACTAATGAATTTCATCAAGCTGGTTTCTGCTCTTGAAATTTGTTGTTTAGGACATGATTCTGGACAATATATGTCAAATTAAGTGTAATCCCTTCACAAGTTCAAAAGATATAGCCATTTGTTCAAAAAGTACTTATCTCACCGGGTTGAAGCATTTTTGATTAGGAGTGGAAATAACTTTTTAATTTCATCAAGCTGGTTTCTGCTGTTGAAATATGTTGTTTAGGACATGATTCTGCACAATATATGTCAAATTCAGTGTAATTCCTTCACAAGTTCAAAAGATATAGCCATTCGTTCAAAAAGTGCTTATCTCACCGAGTTAAAGCGTTTTTGATTAGGAGTGGAAATAACTAATGAATTTCAACAAGTTGGTTTTTGCTGTTGATATATGTTTTTTAGGACATGATTCTGCAAAATATATATGAAATTCAGTGTAATCCAGCTACAAGATCAAAAGATATGGCCAAAAGGTCAAAAACTGCTTATCTTATCGAGTTTAATCCTTTTTGAGTTGGAGTGGAAATAACTCATGAATTTCATCATGCTGGTTTCTGCTGTTGAAATATGTTGTTTAGGACTTGATTCTGCACAATATGTGTCAAATTCAGTGTAATCCCATCACCGGTTCATAACATGTAGCCATTCGTTCAAAAAGTGCTTATCACACCTAGTTGAAGCGTTTTTGATTAAGAGAGGAAATAACTATTGAAATTCACCAAGCCTGTTTCTGCTGGTGATAGATGTTGTATAGAACATGATTCTGTCCAATATATGTCAAATTCAGTGTAATCCAGCGACAAGATCAAAAGATATAGCCATTCGTGCAAAAACTGCTAATCTCACAGAGTTGAAGCGTTTTTGAGTTGGAGTGGAAATAACAAATGAATTTCAATATGCTGGTTTTTGCTGTTGATATATGTTGTTTAGGACTTGATTCTGCACAATATATGTCAAATTCAGTGTAATCCAGCTATAAGTTAAAAAGATATCGCCATAAGGTCAAAAAGTGCTTATCTCACTGATTTGAAGCGTTTTTGATTTTGAGTGGAAATGACTAATGAATTTCATCAAGCTGGTTTCTGTTGTTGAAATATGTTTTTTAGGACATGAATCTGCACAATATGTCAAATTCAGTGTAATCCAGCTACAAGTTCAAAAGATATAGCCATAAGGTCAACAACTGCTTATCTTATCGAGTTAAATCGTTTTAGAGTTGGACTGGAAATAACTCATGAATTTCATCAAGCTGGTTTCTGCTGGATATATGTTGTTTAGAACATGATTCTGCACAATATATGTCAAATTCAGTGTAATCCCATCACAGGTTCAAAAGATAAAGCCATTCGTTCAAAAAGTGTTTATCTTATCGGGTTGAAGCGTTTTTGAGTTGGAGTGGAAATAACTAATAAATTTATTCATGCTGGTTTCTGCTGTTGATATATGTTGTTAAGGACATGATTCTGCACAATATATGACAAATTCAGTGTAATCCCGCGACAAGATCAAAATATATAGCCATTCATGCAAAAAGTGCTGATCTCACGGAGTTGAAGCGTTTTTGATTAAGAGAGGAAATAACTAATGAATTTCACCAAGCCTGTTTCTGCTGTTGATAGATTTTGTATAGGACATGATTCTGCACAATATATGTCAAATTCAGTGTAATCCAGCGACAAGATCAAAAGATATAACCATTTGTTCAAAAACTGCTTATCTCACCGAGTTGAAGCGTTTATGAGTTGGAGTGGAAATTACTAATGAATTACAATATGCTGTTTTTTTGCTGTTGATATGTGTTGTTTAGGACATGATTCTGCACTATATATTTCGAATTCAGTGTAATCCAGCTATAAATTCAAAAGATATAGCCATAAGATCAAAAAGTGCTTATCTCTCTGAGTTGAAGCGTTTTTGATGAGGAGTGGAAATAACAAATGAATTTCATCAAGCTGGTTTCTGCTGTTGAAATATGTTGTTTAGGACATGATTCTACACAACATATGTCAAATTCAGTGCAATCCAGCGTCAAGATCAAAAGATATAGCCTTAAGTTCAAAAAGTGCTTATCTTACCGAGTAAAATCATTTTTGAGTTGGAGTGGAAATAACTGATGAATTTCAATATGCTGGTTTTTGCTGTTGATATATGTTGTTTAGGACATGATTCTGCAAAATATATGTCAAATTCAGTATAATCCAGCGACAAGATCAAAAGATATAGCCATTCGTTCAAAAACTGCTTATCTCAACGAGTTGAAGCGTTTTGAGTTGGAGTGGAATTAAATGGTGAATTTCAATATGCTGGTTTTTGCTGTTGATATATGCTGTTTAGGACATGATTTTGTACAATATATGTCAAATTCAGTGTGATCCCATCACAGGTTCAAAAGATATAGAAATTCGTTCAAAAAGTCTTCATCTCACTGAGTTGAAGCGTTTTTGATTAGGAATGGAAAAAAAAAAAAGAATTTCATTAAGCTGGTTTCTGCTGTGGAAATATGTTGTTTCGGACATGATTCTGCACAAAATATGTCAAATTCAGTGTAATCCAGGTACAAATTCAAAAGATATAGCCATTCGTTCAAAAAGTTCTTATATCACTGACTTGAAGCGTTTTTGACTAGTAGTGGAAATAACTAATGAATTTCATCAAGCCGTTTTCTGCTGTTGAAATATCTTGTTTAGAACATGATTCTGCACAATATATGTCAAATTCAGTGTAACCCAGCTTCAAGATCAAAATATATAGCCATTCGTTCAAAAAGTACTTATCTCACCGGGTTGAAGCATTTTTGATTAGGAGTGGAAATAACTTTTTAATTTCATCAAGCTGGTTTCTGCTGTTGAAATATGTTGTTTAGGACAAGATTCTGCACAATATATGTCAAATTCAGTGAAATCCCATCACAGGTTCAAAAAATATATTCATTCGTTCAAAAATTGCTTATATCACCAAGTTGAAGAGTTTTTGATTAGTAGTGGAAATAACTAATGAATTTCATCAAGCTGGTTTCTGCTCTTGAAATTTGTTGTTTAGGACATGATTCTGGACAATATATGTCAAATTAAGTGTAATCCCTTCACAAGTTCAAAGGATATAGCCATTCGTTCAAAAAGTACTTATCTCACCGGGTTGAAGCATTTTTGATTAGGAGTGGAAATAACTTTTGAATTTCATCAAGCTGGTTTCTGCTGTTGAAATATGTGTTTTAGGACATGATTCTGCACAATATATATGAAATTCAGTGTAATCCAGCTACAAGATCAAAAGATATAGCCAAAAGGTCAAAAATTGCTTATCTTATCGAGTTTAATCCTTTTTGAGTTGGAGTGGAAATAACTCATGAATTTCATCATGCTGGTTTCTGCTGTTGAAATATGTTGTTTAGGACTTGATTCTGCACAATATATGTCAAATTCAGTGTAATCCCATCACCGGTTCATAACATGTAGCCATTCGTTCAAAAAGTGCTTATCACACCTAGTTGAAGCGTTTTTGATTAAGAGAGGAAATAAATATTGAAATTCACCAAGCCTGTTTCTGCTGGTGATAGATGTTGTATAGAACATGATTCTGTCCAATATATGTCAAATTCAGTGTAATCCAGCGACAAGATCAAAAGATATAGCCATTCGTGCAAAAACTGCTAATCTCACAGAGTTGAAGCGTTTTTGAGTTGGAGTGGAAATAACTAATGAATTTCAATATGCTGTTTTTTGCTGTTGATATATGTTGTTTAGGACTTGATTCTGCACCATATATGTCAAATTCAGTGTAATCCAGCTATAAGTTAAAAAGATATAGCCATAAGGTCAAAAAGTGCTTATCTCACTGATTTGAAGCGTTTTTGATTTTGAGTGGAAATGACTAATGAATTTCATCAAGCTGGTTTCTGTTGTTGAAATATGTTTTTTAGGACATGAATCTGCACAATATGTCAAATTCAGTGTAATCCAGCTACAAGTTCAAAAGATATAGCCATAAGGTCAACAACTGCTTATCTAATCGAGTTAAATCGTTTTAGAGTTGGACTGGAAATAACTCATGAATTTGATCAAGCTGGTTTCTGCTGGATATATGTTGTTTAGAACATGATTCTGCACAATATATGTCAAATTCAGTGTAATCCCATCACAGGTTCAAAAGATAAAGCCATTCGTTCAAAAAGTGTTTATCTTATCGGGTTGAAGCGTTTTGGAGTTGGAGTGGAAATAACTAATAAATTTATTCATGCTGGTTTCTGCTGTTGATATATGTTGTTAAGGACATGATTCTGCAAAATATATGACAAATTCAGTGTAATCCCGCGACAAGATCAAAATATATAGCCATTCATGCAAAAAGTGCTGATCTCACGGAGTTGAAGCGTTTTTGATTAAGAGAGGAAATAATTAATGAATTTCACCAACCCTGTTTCTGCTGTTGATAGATTTTGTATAGGACATGATTCTGCACAATATATGTCAAATTCAGTGTAATCCAGCAACAAGATCAAAAGATATAACCATTTGTTCAAAAACTGCTTATCTCACCGAGTTAACGCGTTTTTGATTAAGAGAGGAAATAACTATTGAATTTCACCAAGCCTTTTATCTGCTATTGATAGATGTTGTATAGGACATGATTCTGCACAATATATGTCAAATTCAGTGTAATCCAGCGACAAGATCAAAAGATATAGCCATTCGTTCAAAAACTGCTTATCTCACCGAGTTGAGGCGTTTATGAGTTGGAGTGGAAATTACTAATGAATTACAATATGCTGTTTTTTTGCTGTTGATATGTGTTGTTTAGGACATGATTCTGCACTATATATGTCGAATTCAGTGTAATCCAGCTATAAATTCAAAAGATATAGCCATAAGATCAAAAAGTGCTTATCTCTCTGAGTTGAAGCGTTTTTGATGAGGAGTGGAAATAACAAATGAATTTCATCAAGCTGGTTTCTGCTGTTGAAATATGTTGTTTAGGACATGATTCTACACAACATATGTCAAATTCAGTGCAATCCAGCGTCAAGATCAAAAGATATAGCCTTAAGTTCAAAAAGTGCTTATCTTACCGAGTTAAATCATTTTTGAGTTGGAGTGGAAATAACTGATGAATTTCAATATGCTGGTTTTTGCTGTTGATATATGTTGTTTAGGACATGATTCTGCACAATATATGTCAAATTCAGTATAATCCAGCGACAAGATCAAAAGATATAGCCATTCGTTCAAAAACTGCTTATCTCAACGAGTTGAAGCGTTTTGAGTTGGAGTGGAATTAAATGGTGAATTTCAATATGCTGGTTTTTGCTGTTGATATATGCTGTTTAGGACATGATTTTGTACAATATATGTCAAATTCAGTGTGATCCCATCACAGGTTCAAAAGATATAGCCCGTCGTTCAAAAAGTCTTCATCTCACTGAGTTGAAGCGTTTTTGATTAGGAGTGGAAAAAAAAAAAAGAATTTCATTAAGCTGGTTTCTGCTGTGGAAATATGTTGTTTCGGACATGATTCTGCACAAAATATGTCAAATTCAGTGTAATCCAGGTACAAATTCAAAAGATATAGCCAGTCGTTCAAAAAGTTCTTATATCACTGACTTGAAGCGTTTTTGACTAGTATTGGAAATAACTAATGAATTTCATCAAGCCGTTTTCTGCTGTTGAAATATCTTGTTTAGAACATGATTCTGCACAATATATGTCAAATTCAGTGTAACCCAGCTTCAAGATCAAAATATATAGCCATTCGTTAAAAAAGTGCTTTTCTCACCGAGTTGAAGCGTTATTGATTAGGAGTGGCATTAACTAATGAATTTCATTAATATGGTTTCTGCTGTTGAAATATGTTGTTTGGGACAATATTCTGCAAAAAATATGTCAAATTCAGTGTAATTCAGCGACAAAATCAAAAGATATAGCCATTCGTTCAAAAAGTGTTTATCTTATCGGGTTGAAATATGTTGTTTAGGACAAGATTTTGTACAATTTATGTAAAATTCAGTGCAATCCAGGTACATTTTCAAAAGATATAGCCATTCGTTCAAAAAGTGCTTATCTCACCGAGTTGAAGCGTTTTTGATTAGGAATGGAAATAACTAATGAATTTCATTAATCTGGTTTCTGTTGTTGAAATATGTTGTTTAGGACATGATTCTGCATAAAATATGTCAAATTCAGTGTAATTCAGCGACAAAATCAAAAGATATAGCCATTCGTTCAAAAAGTGTTTATCTTATCGGGTTGAAATATGTTGTTTAGGACAAGATTTTGTACAATTTATGTCAAATTCAGTGTAATCCAGGTACATTTTCAAAAGATATACCCATTCGTTAAAAAAGTGCTTTTCTCACCGAGTTGAAGCGTTATTGATTAGGAGTGGAAATAACTAATGAATTTCATTAATCTGGTTTCTGCTGTTGAAATATGTTGTATAGGACATGATTCTGCACAATATATGTCAAATTCAGTGTAATCCAGCGAAAAGATCAAAAGATATAGCCATTCGTTCAAAAACTGCTTATCTCACCGAGTTGAAGCGTTTTTTAGTTGGAGTGGAAATAACTAATGAATTTCAATATGCTGGTTTTTGCTGTTGATATATGTTGTTTAGGACATGATTTTGCACAATATATGTCAAATTTAGTGTAATCACATCACAGGTTCAAAAGATATAGCCATTCGTTCAAAAAGTGCGTATCTTATCGGGTTGAAGCGTTTTTGATTAAGAGTGAAAATAACTAATGAATTTCATCAAGCTGGTTTCTACTTTTGAAATATGTTGTTTAGGACATGATTCTGCAATATATATGTCAAATTCAATGAAACCCCGCTACAGGATCAAAATATATAGCCATTCGTTCAGAAAGTGCTTCTCTCACCGAGTTGAAGCGTTTTCTATTAGGGATGGAAATAACTAATGAATTTCATCAAGCTGGTTTCTCCTGTTGAAATATGTTGTTTTGAAAATGATTCTGCACAATTAATGTCAAATTCAGTGTAATCCAGCTACAAGTTCAAAAGATATCGCCATTCGTTAAAAAAGTGCTTATCTCACCGAGTTGAAGCGTTTTTTATTAGGGATGGAAATAACTAATGAATTTCATCAAGCTGGTTTCTCCTGTTGAAATATGTTGTTTAGAAAATGATTCTGCACAATATGTCAACTTCAGTGTTATCCAGCTACAAGTTAAAAAGATATATCTATAAGGTCAAAAACTGCTTATCTTATCGAGTTAAAATGTTTTTAAGTTGGAGTGGAAATAACTAATGAATTTCATCAAGCTGGTTTCTGCTGTTGATATATCTTGTCTAGGACATGATTCTGCACGATATATGTCAATTTCAGTGTAATCCCATCACATGTTAAAAACATATAGCCATTCATTCAAAAAGTCTTCATCTCACCGAGTTGAAGCGTTTTTGATTAGGAGTGAAAATAACTAATGAATTTCATCGAGCTGGTTTCTACTGTTGAAATATGTTGTTTAGGACATGATTCTGCAATATATATGTCAAATTCAGTGTAACCCAGCTACAGGATCAAAATTTATAGCCATTCGTTCAAAAAGTGCTTTTCTCACCGAGTTGAAGCGTTTTTGATTAGGAGTGGAAATAACTAATGAATTTCATCAAGCTTGTTTCTGCCGTTGAAATATGTTGTTTAGGACATGATTCTGCACAATATATGTCAAATTCAGTGGGATCCCATGACAGGTTAAAAAGATATAGCCCTTGGTTCAAAAAGGACTTATCTCACCGAGTTGAAGCGTTTTTGATTAGGATTGGAAACAACTAATGGATTTCATCAAACTGGTTTCTGCTGTTGAAATATGTTGTTTAGGATATGATTTTGCACTAAATATTTCAAATTCAGTGTAATCCAGCGACAAGATCAAAAGATATAGCCATTCGTGCAAAAAGTGCTTATCTCACCGAGTTGAAGCGTTTTTGATTTGGAGTGGAAATAACTAATGAATTCCATCAAGCTGGTTTCTGCTGTTGATATATGTTGTTTAGGACATGATTCTGAACAATATATGTCAAATTCAGTGTGATCCCATCACATGTTGAAAAGATATAGCCATTCGTTCAAAGAGTGCTTATCTTACCGAGTTGAAGCGTTTTTTAGTTGGAGTGGAAATAACTAATGAATTTCAATATGCTGGTTTTTGCTGTTGATATATGTGGTTTAGGACATGATTCTACACAATATATGTCAAATTCAGTGTAATCCAGCAACAAGTTCAAAATATATAGCCATAAGGTCAAAAAGAAATTATCTTACCGAGTTAAATCGCTTTTGATTAGGAGTGGAAATAACTCATGAATTTCACCAAGCAGGTGTCTGCTGGTGATTTTTGTTTTTTAGAACATGATTCTGCAAAATACATGTCAAATTCAGTGTAATCCCATCACATGTTCAAAAGATATAGCCATTCGTTCAAAAAGTGTTTATCTTATCGGGTTGAGGAGTTTTTGATTAAGAGTGGAAATAACTAATGAATTTCACCAAGCTGGTTTCTGCTGTTCAAATATGTTGTTCAGTACATGATTCTGCACAATATATGTCAAATTCAGTGTAATCCAGCGACAAGTTCAAAAGATATAGCCGTTCGTTCAAAAAGTGCTTCTCTCACCGAGTTGAAGCGTTTTTTATTAGGAGTGGAAATGACTAATGGATTTCATCAAGCTGGTTTCTACTGTTGAAATATGTTGATTAGGACATGATTCTGCACAATGTATGTTAACTTCAGTGTAATCCCATTACAGGTTAAAAATATATAGCCATTCGTTCAAAAAGTCTTCATCTCACCCAGTTGAAGCGTTTTTGATTAGGAGTGAAAATAACTAATGAATTTCATCAAGCTGTTTTCTACTGTTGAAATATGTTGTTTAGGACATGATTCTGCAATATATATGTCAAATTCAGTGTAACCCAGCTACGGGATCAAAATATATAGCCATTCGTTCATAAAGTGCTTTTCTCACCGAGTTGAACTATTTTTGATTAGGAGTTGAAATAACTAATGGATTTCATCAAGCTGTTTTCTACTGTTGAAATATGTTGTTTAGGACATGATTCTGCAATATATATGTCAAATTCAGTGTAATCCAGCTCCAAGTTCGAAAGATATAGCCATTCTTTCAAAAAGTGCTTATCTCACCGAGTTGAAGCGTTTTTGATTAGGAGTGGAAATAACTAATGAATTTCATCAAGCTGGTTTCTGCTGGTGATATATGTTGTTTAGAACATGATTTTGCACAATATATGTCAAATTCAGTGTAATCCCATCACATGTTCAAAAGATATAGCCATTCGTTCAAAAAGTGTTTATCTTATCGGGTTGAAGCGTTTTTGATTAAGAGTGGAAATAACTAATGAAGTTCACCAAGCTGGTTTCTGCTGTTCAAATATGTTGTTCAGTACATGATTCTGCACAATATATGTCAAATTCAGTGTAATCCAGCCACAAGTTCATAATATATACCCATTCGTTCAGAAAGTCCTTCTCTCAACGAGTTGAAGCGTTTTTGATTAGGAGTGGAAGTAACTCATGGATTTCATCAAGCTGGTTTTTGACGTTGAAATATGTTGTTTAGAACATGATTCTGCACAATTAATGTCAAATTCAGTGTAATCCAGCTACAACTTCAAAAGATATAGCCATTCGTTCAAAAGTACTTATCTCACCGAGTTGAAGCGTTTTTGATTAGGAGTGGAAATAACTAATGAATTTTCATCAGGTTGGTTTCTACTGTTGAAATATGTTGATTAGCACATTATTCTGCACAATATATGTCAACTTCAGTGTAATCCCATCACAGGTTCAAAAGATATAGCCATTCGATCAAAAAGTGTATATCTTATCGGATTGAAGCGTTTTTAATTAGGAACGGAAATAACTAATGAATTTCATCAAGCCGCTTTCTGCTGTTAAAATGTGTTGTTTAGGGCATAATTCTGCAAATATATTTCAAATTCAGTGTAATCCAGCTACAAGATCAAAAGATATAGCCATTCGTTGAAAAAGTGCTTATCTCACCGAGTTGAAGCTTTTTTGATTTGGAGTGGAAATAACTAATGAATTCCATCAAGCTGGTTTCTGCTGTTGAAATATGTTTTTTAGGATATGATTCTGCAAAATTTATGTCAAATTTAGTGTAATCACATAACAGGTTCAAAAGATATAGCCATTCGTTCAAAAATTGCTTATCTCACCAAGTTGAAGAGTTTTTGATTAGTATTGGAAATAACTAATGAATTTCATCAAGCTGGTTTCTGCTCTTGAAATTTGTTGTTTAGGACATGATTCTGGACAATATATGTCAAATTAAGTGTAATCCCTTCAAAAGTTCAAAAGATATATTCATTCGTTCAAAAAGTACTTATCTCACCGGGTTGAAGCATTTTTGATTAGGAGTGGAAATAACTTTTGAATTTCATCAAGCTGGTTTCTGCTGTTGAAATATGTTGTTTAGGACATGATTCTGCAAATATATGTCAAATTTAGTGAAATCCCATTCCAGGTTCAAAGGATATAGCCATTCGTCCAAAAAGTACTTATGTCACCAAGTTGAAGAATTTTTGATTAGTATTGGAAATAACCAATGAATTACGTCAAGCTGGTTTCTGCTGTTGAAATATGTTGTTATGTCAAGATTCTGCACAATATATGTCATATCCATCAAAAGTCCAAAAGATATAGCCATTCGTTCAAAAAATGCTTAACTCACCGAGTTGAGACGTTTCTGATTAGGAGTGGAAATAACTGATGGATTTTCGTCAAGCTGGTTTCTGCTGTTGAAATATGTTGTTTAGGACATGATTCTGCAAAACACATGTCAAATTCAGTGTAATCCAGCGATAAGATCAAAAGATATAGCCATTCGTCATAAAAGTGCTTATCTCACCGAGTTGAAGCGTTTTTGATTCGGAGTGGAAATAACTAATGAATTTCATCAAGCAGGTTTCTGCTGTTGAAATATGTTGTTTAGGAAAAGATTCTGCACAATATATGTCAAATTCAGTGAAATCCCATCACAGGTTCAAAAAATATATTCATTCGTTCAAAAATTGCTTATCTCACCAAGTTGAAGAGTTTTTGATTAGTAATGGAAATAACTTTTGAATTTCATCAAGCTGGTTTCTGCTGTTGAAATATGTTGTTTAGGACATGATTCTGCACAATATATGTCAAATTCAGTGTAATTCCTTCACAAGTTCAAAAGATATAGTCATTCGTTCAAAAAGTGCTTAACTCACCGAGTTGAAGCGTTTTTGATTAGGAGTGGAAATAACTTTTGAATTTCATCAAGCTGGTTTCTGCTGTTGAAATATGTTGTTTAGAACATGTTTTTGCACAATATATGTCAAATTCAGTGTAATCCCTTCATAGGTTCAAAAGATATCGCCAGTCGTTCCAAAAGAACTTATCTCACCGAGTTGAAGCGTTTTTGATTAGGAGTGGAAATAACTAATGAATTTCTACAAGCTGGTTTCTGCTGTTGAAATATGTTGTTTAGGACATGATTCTGCACAATATATGTCAAATTCAGTGTAATTCCTTCACAAGTTCAAAAGATATAGCCATTCGTTCCAAAAGAACTTATCTCACCGAATTAAAGCGTTTTTGATTAGGAGTGGAAATAACTTTTGAATTTCATCAAGCTGGTTTCTGTTGTTGAAATATGTTGTTTAGAACATGTTTCTGCACAATATATGTCAAATTCAGTGTAATCCCTTCATAGGTTCAAAAGATATCGCCAGTCGTTCCAAAAGAACTTGTCTCACCGAGTTGAAGCGTTTTTGATTAGGAGTGAAATAACTAATGAATTTCTACAAGCTGGTTTCTGCTGTTGAAATATGTTGTTTAGGACATGATTCTGCACAATATATGTCAAATTCAGTGTAATCCCATCACAAGTTCAAAATATATAGCCATTTGTTCAAAAACTGCTTATCTCACCGAGTTGAAGCGTTTTTGATTAGGAGTGGAAATAACTTTTGAATTTCATCAAGCTGGTTTCTGCTGTTGAAATATGTTGTTTTGAACATGTTTCTGCACAATATATGTCAAATTCAGTGTAATCCCTTCATATGTTCAAAAGATATCGCCAGTCGTTCCAAAAGAATTTCTCTCACCGAGGTGAGTCGTTTTTGATTCGGAGTGGAAATAACCAATGAATTTCATCAAGCTGGTTTCTGCTGTTGAAATATGTTTTTTAGGATATGATTCTGCACAATATATGTCAAATTCAGTGAAATCCCATCACAGCTTCAAAAAATATATTCATTCGTTCAAAAATTGCTTATCTTATCGGGTTGAAGCGTTTTTGATTAGGTGTGGAAATAACTGATGGATTTCGTCAAGCTGGTTTCTGCTGTTGAAATATGTTGTTTAGGACATGATTCTGCAAAACACATGTCAAATTCAGTGTAATCCAGCGATAAGATCAAAAGATATAACCATTCGTCATAAAAGTGCTTATCTCACCGAGTTGAAGCGTTTTTGATTCGGAGTGGAAATAACTAATGAATTTCATCAAGCAGGTTTCTGCGTTTGAAATATGTTGTTTAGGACAAGATTCTGCACAATATATGTCAAATTCAGTGAAATCCCATCACAGGTTCAAAAAATATATTCATTCGTTCAAAAATTGCTTATCTCACCAAGTTGAAGAGTTTTTGATTAGTAATGGAAATAACTTTTGAATTTCATCAAGCTGGTTTCTGCTCTTGAAATTTGTTGTTTAGGACATGATTCTGGACAATATATGTCAAATTAAGTGTAATCCCTTCACAAGTTCAAAAGATATAGCCATTCGTTCAAAAAGTACTTATCTCACCGGGTTGAAGCATTTTTGATTAGGAGTGGAAATAACTTTTTAATTTCATCAAGCTGGTTTCTGCTGTTGAAATATGTGTTTTAGGACATGATTCTGCACAATATATGTCAAATTCAGTGTGAATCCTTCACAAGTTCAAAAGATATAGCCATTTGTTCAAAAAGTGCTTATCTCACCGAGTTGAAGCGTTTTTGATTAGGAGTGGAAATAACTTTTGAATTTCATCAAGCTGGTTTCTGCTGTTGAAATATGTTGTTTAGAACATGTTTCTGCACAATATATGTCAAATTCAGTGTAATCCCTTCACAAGTTCAAAAGATATAGCCATTTGTTCAAAAAGTACTTATCTCACCGAGTTGAAGCGTTTTTGATTAGGAGTGGAAATAACTTTTGAATTTCATCAAGCTGGTTTCTGCTGTTGAAATATGTTGTTTTGAACATGTTTCTGCACAAAATAAGTCAAATTCAGTGTAATCCAGCGACAAGATCAAAAGACATAGCCATTCGTGCAAAAAGTGCTTATCTCACCGAGTTAAAGCGTTTTTGATTAGGAGTGGAAATAACTAATGAATTTCAACAAGTTGGTTTTTGCTGTTGATATATGTTTTTTAGGACATTATTCTGCACAATATATATGAAATTCAGTGTAATCCAGCTACAAGATCAAAAGATATGGCCAAAAGGTCAAAAACTACTTATCTTATCGAGTTTAATCCTTTTTGAGTTGGAGTGGAAATAACTCATGAATATCATCATGCTGGTTTCTGCTGTTGAAATATGTTGTTTAGGACTTGATTCTGCACAATATATGTCAAATTCAGTGTAATCCCATCACCGGTTCATAACATGTAGCCATTCGTTCAAAAAGTGCTTATCACACCTAGTTGAAGCGTTTTTGATTAAGAGAGGAAATAACTATTGAAATTCACCAAGCCTGTTTCTGCTGGTGATAGATGTTGTATAGAACATGATTCTGTCCAATATATGTCAAATTCAGTGTAATCCAGCGACAAGATCAAAAGATATAGCCATTCGTGCAAAAACTGCTAATCTCACAGAGTTGAAGCGTTTTTGAGTTGGAGTTGAAATAACTAATGAATTTCAATATGCTGGTTTTTGCTGTTGATATATGTTGTATAGGACTTAATTCTGCACAATATATGTCAAATTCAGTGTAATCCAGCTATAAGTTAAAAAGATATAGCCATAAGGTCAAAAAGTGCTTATCTCACTGATTTGAAGCGTTTTTGATTTTGAGTGGAAATGACTAATGAATTTCATCAAGCTGGTTTCTGTTGTTGAAATATGTTTTTTAGGACATGAATCTGCACAATATGTCAAATTCAGTGTAATCCAGCTACAAGATCAAAAGATATGGCCAAAAGGTCAAAAACTGCTTATCTTATCGAGTTTAATCCTTTTTGAGTTGGAGTGGAAATAACTCATGAATTTCATCATGCTGGTTTCTGCTGTTGAAATATGTTGTTTAGGACTTGATTCTGCACAATATATGTCAAATTCAGTGTAATCCAGGTACAAATTCAAAAGATATAGCCATTCGTTCAAAAAGTTCTTATATCACTGACTTGAAGCGTTTTTGACTAGTAGTGGAAATAACTAATGAATTTCATCAAGCCGGTTTCTGCTGTTGAAATATCTTGTTTAGAACATGATTCTGCACAATATATGTCAAATTCAGTGTAATCCAGCTATAAATTCAAAATATTTAGCCATAAGGTCAAAAACTAATTATCTTACCGAGTTAAATCGCTTTTGTTTAGGAGTGGAAATAACTAATGAATTTCATCAAATTGGTTTCTGCTGTTGAAATATGTTGTTTAGGACATGATTCAGCACAAAATATGTCAATTTCAATGTGATCCCATTACAAGATCAAAAGATATAGCCATTCCTTCAAAAAGGACTTATCTCACCGAAATGAAGCGTTTTTAAATAGGAGTGGGAATAACTAGTGAATTTCATCAAGCTGGTTTCTGCTGTTGAAATATGTTGTTTAGGACATGATTCAGCACAAAATATGTCAATTTCATTGTGATCCCATTACAAGATCAAAAGATATAGCCATTCGTTCAAAAAGGACTTATCTCACCGAATTAAAGCGTTTTTGATTAGGAGTGGAAATAACTTTTGAATTTCATCAAGCTGGTTTCTGTTGTTGAAATATGTTGTTTAGAACATGTTTCTGCACAATATATGTCAAATTCAGTGTAATCCCTTCATAGGTTCAAAAGATATCGCCAGTCGTTCCAAAAGAACTTGTCTCACCGAGTTGAAGCGTTTTTGATTAGGAGTGAAATAACTAATGAATTTCTACAAGCTGGTTTCTGCTGTTGAAATATGTTGTTTAGGACATGATTCTGCACAATATATGTCAAATTCAGTGTAATCCCATCACAAGTTCAAAATATATAGCCATTTGTTCAAAAACTGCTTATCTCACCGAGTTGAAGCGTTTTTGATTAGGAGTGGAAATAACTTTTGAATTTCATCAAGCTGGTTTCTGCTGTTGAAATATGTTGTTTTGAACATGTTTCTGCACAATATATGTCAAATTCAGTGTAATCCCTTCATATGTTCAAAAGATATCGCCAGTCGTTCCAAAAGAATTTCTCTCACCGAGGTGAGTCGTTTTTGATTCGGAGTGGAAATAACCAATGAATTTCATCAAGCTGGTTTCTGCTGTTGAAATATGTTTTTTAGGATATGATTCTGCACAATATATGTCAAATTCAGTGAAATCCCATCACAGCTTCAAAAAATATATTCATTCGTTCAAAAATTGCTTATCTTATCGGGTTGAAGCGTTTTTGATTAGGTGTGGAAATAACTGATGGATTTCGTCAAGCTGGTTTCTGCTGTTGAAATATGTTGTTTAGGACATGATTCTGCAAAACACATGTCAAATTCAGTGTAATCCAGCGATAAGATCAAAAGATATAACCATTCGTCATAAAAGTGCTTATCTCACCGAGTTGAAGCGTTTTTGATTCGGAGTGGAAATAACTAATGAATTTCATCAAGCAGGTTTCTGCGTTTGAAATATGTTGTTTAGGACAAGATTCTGCACAATATATGTCAAATTCAGTGAAATCCCATCACAGGTTCAAAAAATATATTCATTCGTTCAAAAATTGCTTATCTCACCAAGTTGAAGAGTTTTTGATTAGTAATGGAAATAACTTTTGAATTTCATCAAGCTGGTTTCTGCTCTTGAAATTTGTTGTTTAGGACATGATTCTGGACAATATATGTCAAATTAAGTGTAATCCCTTCACAAGTTCAAAAGATATAGCCATTCGTTCAAAAAGTACTTATCTCACCGGGTTGAAGCATTTTTGATTAGGAGTGGAAATAACTTTTTAATTTCATCAAGCTGGTTTCTGCTGTTGAAATATGTGTTTTAGGACATGATTCTGCACAATATATGTCAAATTCAGTGTGAATCCTTCACAAGTTCAAAAGATATAGCCATTTGTTCAAAAAGTGCTTATCTCACCGAGTTGAAGCGTTTTTGATTAGGAGTGGAAATAACTTTTGAATTTCATCAAGCTGGTTTCTGCTGTTGAAATATGTTGTTTAGAACATGTTTCTGCACAATATATGTCAAATTCAGTGTAATCCCTTCACAAGTTCAAAAGATATAGCCATTTGTTCAAAAAGTACTTATCTCACCGAGTTGAAGCGTTTTTGATTAGGAGTGGAAATAACTTTTGAATTTCATCAAGCTGGTTTCTGCTGTTGAAATATGTTGTTTTGAACATGTTTCTGCACAAAATAAGTCAAATTCAGTGTAATCCAGCGACAAGATCAAAAGACATAGCCATTCGTGCAAAAAGTGCTTATCTCACCGAGTTAAAGCGTTTTTGATTAGGAGTGGAAATAACTAATGAATTTCAACAAGTTGGTTTTTGCTGTTGATATATGTTTTTTAGGACATTATTCTGCACAATATATATGAAATTCAGTGTAATCCAGCTACAAGATCAAAAGATATGGCCAAAAGGTCAAAAACTACTTATCTTATCGAGTTTAATCCTTTTTGAGTTGGAGTGGAAATAACTCATGAATATCATCATGCTGGTTTCTGCTGTTGAAATATGTTGTTTAGGACT
Organism: Fistularia commersonii; assembly: GCF_037954325.1. NCBI lineage: Eukaryota > Metazoa > Chordata > Actinopteri > Syngnathiformes > Fistulariidae > Fistularia > Fistularia commersonii. The sequence continues at coordinate 57,309 of NW_028234008.1, forward strand.
TGATTCTGCACAATATATGTCAAATTCAGTGTAATCCCATCACCGGTTCATAACATGTAGCCATTCGTTCAAAAAGTGCTTATCACACCTAGTTGAAGCGTTTTTGATTAAGAGAGGAAATAACTATTGAAATTCACCAAGCCTGTTTCTGCTGGTGATAGATGTTGTATAGAACATGATTCTGTCCAATATATGTCAAATTCAGTGTAATCCAGCGACAAGATCAAAAGATATAGCCATTCGTGCAAAAACTGCTAATCTCACAGAGTTGAAGCGTTTTTGAATTGGAGTTGAAATAACTAATGAATTTCAATATGCTGGTTTTTGCTGTTGATATATGTTGTATAGGACTTAATTCTGCACAATATATGTCAAATTAGGTGTAATCCAGCTATAAGTTAAAAAGATATAGCCATAAGGTCAAAAAGTGCTTATCTCACTGATTTGAAGCGTTTTTGATTTTGAGTGGAAATGACTAATGAATTTCATCAAGCTGGTTTCTGTTGTTGAAATATGTTTTTTAGGACATGAATCTGCACAATATGTCAAATTCAGTGTAATCCAGCTACAAGTTCAAAAGATATAGCCATAAGGTCAACAACTGCTTATCTTATCGAGTTAAATCGTTTTAGAGTTGGACTGGAAATAACTCATGAATTTCATCAAGCTGGTTTCTGCTGGATATATGTTGTTTAGAACATGATTCTGCACAATATATGTCAAATTCAGTGTAATCCCTTCATAGGTTCAAAAGATATCGCCAGTCGTTCCAAAAGAACTTGTCTCACCGAGTTGAAGCGTTTTTGATTAGGAGTGAAATAACTAATGAATTTCTACAAGCTGGTTTCTGCTGTTGAAATATGTTGTTTAGGACATGATTCTGCACAATATATGTCAAATTCAGTGTAATCCCATCACAAGTTCAAAATATATAGCCATTTGTTCAAAAACTGCTTATCTCACCGAGTTGAAGCGTTTTTGATTAGGAGTGGAAATAACTTTTGAATTTCATCAAGCTGGTTTCTGCTGTTGAAATATGTTATTTTGAACATGTTTTTGCACAATATATGTCAAATTCAGTGTAATCCCTTCATATGTTCAAAAGATATCGCCAGTCGTTCCAAAAGAACTTATCTCACCGAGGTGAGGCGTTTTTGATTCGGAGTGGAAATAACCAATGAATTTCATCAAGCTGGTTTCTGCTGTTGAAATATGTTTTTTAGGATATGATTCTGCACAATATATGTCAAATTCAGTGAAATCCCATCACAGCTTCAAAAAATATATTCATTCGTTCAAAAATTGCTTATCTTATCGGGTTGAAGCGTTTTTGATTAGGAGTGGAAATAACTGATGGATTTCGTCAAGCTGGTTTCTGCTGTTGAAATATGTTGTTTAGGACATGATTCTGCAAAACACATGTCAAATTCAGTGTAATCCAGCGATAAGATCTAAAGATATAACCATTCGTCATAAAAGTGCTTATCTCACCGAGTTGAAGCGTTTTTGATTCGGAGTGGAAATAACTAATGAATTTCATCAAGCAGGTTTCTGCTGTTGAAATATGTTGTTTAGGACAAGATTCTGCACAATATATGTCAAATTCAGTGAAATCCCATCACAGGTTCAAAAAATATATTCATTCGTTCAAAAATTGCTTATCTCACCAAGTTGAAGAGTTTTTGATTAGTAATGGAAATAACTTTTGAATTTCATCAAGCTGGTTTCTGCTCTTGAAATTTGTTGTTTAGGACATGATTCTGGACAATATATGTACAATTAAGTGTAATCCCTTCACAAGTTCAAAAGATATAGCCATTCGTTCAAAAAGTACTTATCTCACCGGGTTGAAGCATTTTTGATTAGGAGTGGAAATAACTTTTTAATTTCATCAAGCTGGTTTCTGCTGTTGAAATATGTGTTTTAGGACATGATTCTGCACAATATATGTCAAATTCAGTGTAATTCCTTCACAAGTTCAAAAGATATAGCCATTCGTTCAAAAAGTGCTTATCTCACCGAGTTGAAGCGTTTTTGATTAGGAGTGGAAATAACTTTTGAATTTCATCAAGCTGGTTTCTGCTGTTGAAATATGTTGTTTAGAACATGTTTCTGCACAATATATGTCAAATTCAGTGTAATCCCTTCACAAGTTCAAAAGATATAGCCATTTGTTCAAAAAGTACTTATCTCACCGAGTTGAAGCGTTTTTGATTAGGAGTGGAAATAACTTTTGAATTTCATCAAGCTGGTTTCTGCTGTTGAAATATGTTGTTTTGAACATGTTTCTGCACAAAATAAGTCAAATTCAGTGTAATCCAGCGACAAGATCAAAAGACATAGCCATTCGTGCAAAAAGTGCTTATCTCACCGAGTTAAAGCGTTTTTGATTAGGAGTGAAATAACTAATGAATTTCTACAAGCTGGTTTCTGCTGTTGAAATATGTTGTTTAGGACATGATTCTGCACAATATATGTCAAATTCAGTGTAATCCCATCACAAGTTCAAAATATATAGCCATTTGTTCAAAAACTGCTTATCTCACCGAGTTGAAGCATTTTTGATTAGGAGTGGAAATAACTTTTGAATTTCATCAAGCTGGTTTCTGCTGTTGAAATATGTTGTTTTGAACATGTTTCTGCACAATATATGTCAAATTCAGTGTAATCCCTTCATATGTTCAAAAGATATCGCCAGTCGTTCCAAAAGAACTTATCTCACCGAGGTGAGGCGTTTTTGATTCGGAGTGGAAATAACCAATGAATTTCATCAAGCTGGTTTCTGCTGTTGAAATATGTTTTTTAGGATATGATTCTGCACAATATATGTCAAATTCAGTGAAATCCCATCACAGCTTCAAAAAATATATTCATTCGTTCAAAAATTGCTTATCTTATCGGGTTGAAGCGTTTTTGATTAGGAGTGGAAATAACTGATGGATTTCGTCAAGCTGGTTTCTGCTGTTGAAATGTGTTGTTTAGGACATGATTCTGCAAAACACATGTCAAATTCAGTGTAGTCCAGCGATAAGATCTAAAGATATAACCATTCGTCATAAAAGTGCTTATCTCACCGAGTTGAAGCGTTTTTGATTCGGAGTGGAAATAACTAATGAATTTCATCAAGCAGGTTTCTGCTGTTGAAATATGTTGTTTAGGACAAGATTCTGCACAATATATGTCAAATTCAGTGAAATCCCATCACAGGTTCAAAAAATATATTCATTCGTTCAAAAATTGCTTATCTCACCAAGTTGAAGAGTTTTTGATTAGTAATGGAAATAACTTTTGAATTTCATCAAGCTGGTTTCTGCTCTTGAAATTTGTTGTTTAGGACATGATTCTGGACAATATATGTCAAATTAAGTGTAATCCCTTCACAAGTTCAAAAGATATAGCCATTCGTTCAAAAAGTACTTATCTCACCGGGTTGAAGCATTTTTGATTAGGAGTGGAAATAACTTTTTAATTTCATCAAGTTGGTTTCTGCTGGTGAAATATGTGTTTTAGGACATGATTCTGCACAATATATGTCAAATTCAGTGTAATTCCTTCACAAGTTCAAAAGATATAGCCATTCGTTCAAAAAGTGCTTATCTCACCGAGTTGAAGCGTTTTTGATTAGGAGTGGAAATAACTTTTGAATTTCATCAAGCTGGTTTCTGCTGTTGAAATATGTTGTTTAGAACATGTTTCTGCACAATATATGTCAAATTCAGTGTAATCCCTTCACAAGTTCAAAAGATATAGCCATTTTTTCAAAAAGTACTTATCTTACCGAGTTGAAGCGTTTTTGATTAGGAGTGGAAATAACTTTTGAATTTCATCAAGCTGGTTTCTGCTGTTGAAATATGTTGTTTTGAACATGTTTCTGCACAAAATAAGTCAAATTCAGTGTAATCCAGCGACAAGATCAAAAGACATAGCCATTCGTGCAAAAAGTGCTTATCTCACCGAGTTAAAGCGTTTTTGATTAGGAGTGGAAATAACTAATGAATTTCAACAAGTTGGTTTTTGCTGTTGATATATGTTTTTTAGGACATTATTCTGCACAATATATATGAAATTCAGTGTAATCCAGCTACAAGATCAAAAGATATGGCCAAAAGGTCAAAAACTGCTTATCTTATCGAGTTTAATCCTTTTTGAGTTGGAGTGGAAATAACTCATGAATTTCATCATGCTGGTTTCTGCTGTTGAAATATGTTGTTTAGGACTTGATTCTGCACAATATATGTCAAATTCAGTGTAATCCAGGTACAAATTCAAAAGATATAGCCATTCGTTCAAAAAGTTCTTATATCACTGACTTGAAGCGTTTTTGACTAGTAGTGGAAATAACTAATGAATTTCATCAAGCCGGTTTCTGCTGTTGAAATATCTTGTTTAGAACATGATTCTGCACAATATATGTCAAATTCAGTGTAATCCAGCTATAAATTCAAAATATTTAGCCATAAGGTCAAAAACTAATTATCTTACCGAGTTAAATCGCTTTTGTTTAGGAGTGGAAATAACTAATGAATTTCATCAAATTGGTTTCTGCTGTTGAAATATGTTGTTTAGGACATGATTCAGCACAAAATATGTCAATTTCAATGTGATCCCATTACAAGATCAAAAGATATAGCCATTCCTTCAAAAAGGACTTATCTCACCGAAATGAAGCGTTTTTAAATAGGAGTGGGAATAACTAGTGAATTTCATCAAGCTGGTTTCTGCTGTTGAAATATGTTGTTTAGAACATGATTCTGCACAATACATTTCGTATTCAGTGTAATCCAGCTACAAGTTCAAAAGATATAGCCATTCGTTCAAAAACTGCTTATCTCACCGAGTTGAAGCGTTTTTGATTAGTAGTGGAAATAACTAATGAATTTCATCAAGTTGGTTTCTACTGTTGAAATATGTTGTTTAGGACATGATTCTGCACAATATATGTCAAATTCTGTGTAATCCCATCGAAGGTTCAAAAGATATAGCCATTCGTTCAAAAAGTGCTTAACACACCTAGTTGAAGCGTTTTTGATTAAGAGAGGAAATAACTATTGAAATTCACCAAGCCTGTTTCTGCTGGTGATAGATGTTGTATAGAACATGATTTTGTCCAATATATGTCAAATTCAGTGTAATCCAGCGACAAGATCAAAAGATATAGCCATTCGTGCAAAAACTGCTAATCTCACAGAGTTGAAGCGTTTTTGAGTTGGAGTGGAAATAACTAATGAATTTCAATATGCTGGTTTTTGCTGTTGATATATGTTGTTTAGGACTTGATTCTGCACAATATATGTCAAATTCAGTGTAATCCAGCTATAAGTTAAAAAGATATAGCCATAAGGTCAAAAAGTGCTTATCTCACTGATTTGAAGCGTTTTTGATTTTGAGTGGAAATGACTAATGAATTTCATCAAGCTGGTTTCTGTTGTTGAAATATGTTTTTTAGGACATGAATCTGCACAATATGTCAAATTCAGTGTAATCCAGCTACAAGTTCAAAAGATATAGCCATAAGGTAAACAACTGCTTATCTTATCGAGTTAAATCGTTTTAGAGTTGGACTGGAAATAACTCATGAATTTCATCAAGCTGGTTTCTGCTGGATATATGTTGTTTAGAACATGATTCTGCACAATATATGTCAAATTCAGTGTAATCCCATCACAGGTTCAAAAGATAAAGCCATTCGTTCAAAAAGTGTTTATCTTATCGGGTTGAAGCGTTTTTGAGTTGGAGTGGAAATAACTAATAAATTTATTCATGCTGGTTTCTGCTGTTGATATATGTTGTTAAGGACATGATTCTGCAAAATATATGACAAATTCAGTGTAATCCCGCGACAAGATCAAAATATATAGCCATTCATGCAAAAAGTGCTGATCTCACGGAGTTGAAGCGTTTTTGATTAAGAGAGGAAATAACTAATGAATTTCATCAAGCCGTTTTCTGCTGTTGAAATATCTTGTTTAGAACATGATTCTGCACAATATATGTCAAATTCAGTGGGATCCCATGACAGGTTAAAAAGATATAGCCCTTGGTTCAAAAAGGACTTATCTCACCGAGTTGAAGCGTTTTTGATTAGGATTGGAAACAACTAATGGATTTCATCAAACTGGTTTCTGCTGTGTAAATATGTTGTTTAGGACATGATTTTGCACTAAATATTTCAAATTCAGTGTAATCCAGCGACAAGATCAAAAGATATAGCCATTCGTGCAAAAAGTGCTTGTCTCACGGAGTTGAAGCGTTTTTGATTTGGAGTGGAAATAACTAATGAATTCCATCAAGCTGGTTTCTGCTGTTGATATATGTTGTTTAGGACATGATTTTGAACAATATATGTCAAATTCAGTGTGATCCCATCACATGTTGAAAAGATATAGCCATTCGTTCAAAGAGTGCTTATCTTACCGAGTTGAAGCGTTTTTTAGTTGGAGTGGAAATAACTAATGAATTTCAATATGCTGGTTTTTGCTGTTGATATATGTGGTTTAGGACATGATTCTACACAATATATGTCAAATTCAGTGTAATCCAACAACAAGTTCAAAATATATAGCCATAAGGTCAAAAAGAAATTATCTTACCGAGTTAAATCGCTTTTGATTAGGAGTGGAAATAACTCATGAATTTCATCAAGCAGGTGTCTGCTGGTGATTCTTGTTTTTTAGAACATGATTCTGCAAAATACATGTCAAATTCAGTGTAATCCCATCACATGTTCAAAAGATATAGCCATTCGTTCAAAAAGTGTTTATCTTATCTGGTTGAGGAGTTTTTGATTAAGAGTGGAAATGACTAATGAATTTCACCAAGCTGGTTTCTGCTGTTCAAATATGTTGTTCAGTACATGATTCTGCACAATATATGTCAAATTCAGTGTAATCCAGCGACAAGTTCAAAAGATATAGCCATTCGTTCAAAAAGTGCTTCTCTCACCGAGTTGAAGCGTTTTTTATTAGGAGTGGAAATGACTAATGGATTTCATCAAGCTGGTTTCTACTGTTGAAATATGTTGATTAGGACATGATTCTGCACAATATATGTTAACTTCAGTGTAATCCCATTACAGGTTAAAAATATATAGCCATTCGTTCAAAAAGTCTTTATCTCACCCAGTTGAAGCGTTTTTGATTAGGAGTGGAAATAACTAATGAATTTCATCAAGCTGGTTTCTGCTGGTGATATATGTTTTTTAGAACATGATTTTGCACAATATATGTCAAATTCATTGTAATCCCATCACATGTTCAAAAGATATAGCCATTCGTTCAAAAAGTGTTTATCTTATCGGGTTGAAGCGTTTTTGATTAAGAGTGGAAATAACTAATGAATTTCACCAAGCTGGTTTCTGCTGTTCAAATATGTTGTTCAGTACATGATTCTGCACAATATATGTCAAATTCAGTGTAATCCAGCCACAAGTTCAAAAAATATACCCATTCGTTCAGAAAGTCCTTCTGTCACCGAGTTGAAGCGTTTTTGATTAGGAGTGGAAGTAACTCATGGATTTCGTTAAGCTGGTTTTTGACGTTGAAATATGTTGTTTAGAACATGATTCTGCACAATTAATGTCAAATTCAGTGTAATCCAGCTACAACTTCAAAAGATATAGCCATTCGTTCAAAAAGTGCTTATCTCACCGAGTTGAAGCGTTTTTGATTAGGAGTGGAAATAACTAATGAATTTCATCAGGTTGGTTTCTACTGTTGAAATATGTTGATTAGCACATTATTCTGCACAATATATGTCAACTTCAGTGTAATCCCTTCACCGGTTCAAAAGATATAGCCATTCGATCAAAAAGTGTATATCTTATCGGATTGAAGCGTTTTTAATTAGGAACGGAAATAACTAATGAATTTCATCAAGCCACTTTCTGCTGTTGAAATGTGTTGTTTAGGGCATAATTCTGCAAATATATGTCAAATTCAGTGTAATCCAGCTACAAGATCAAAAGATATAGCCATTCGTTGAAAAAGTGCTTATCTCACCGAGTTGAAGCTTTTTTGATTAGGAGTGGAAATAACTAATGAATTCCATCAAGCTGGTTTCTGCTGTTGATATTTGTTGTTTAGGACATGATTCTGAACAATATATGTCAAATTCAGTGTGATCCTATCACAGGTTCCAAAGATATAGACATTCGTTCAAAAACTGCTTATCTCACCCATTGAAGCGTTTTTGAGCTGGAGTGGAAAAAACTAATGAATTTCAATATGCTGGTTTTTGCTGTTGATATATGTTGTTTAGGACATGATTCTGCACAATATATGTCAAATTCAGTATAATCCAGCGACAAGATCAAAAGATATAGCCATTCGTTCAAAAACTGCTTATCTCAACGAGTTGAAGCGTTTTGAGTTGGAGTGGAATTAAATGATGAATTTCAATATGCTGGTTTTTGCTGTTGATATATGTTGTTTCGGACATGATTCTGCACAAAATATGTCAAATTCAGTGTAATCCAGGTACAAATTTAAAAGATATAGCCATTCGTTCAAAAAGTTCTTATATCACTGACTTGAAGCGTTTTTGACTAGTAGTGGAAATAACTAATGAATTTCATCAAGCCGGTTTCTGCTGTTGAAATATCTTGTTTAGAACATGATTCTGCACAATATATGTCAAATTCAGTGTAATCCAGCTATAAATTCAAAAGATAGAGCCATAAGGTCAAAAACTAATTATCTTACCGAGTTAAATCGCTTTTGTTTAGGAGTGGAAATAACTAATGAATTTCATCAAATTGGTTTCTGCTGTTGAAATATGTTGTTTAGGACATGATTCAGCACAAAATATGTCAATTTCAATGTGATCCCATTACAAGATCAAAAGATATAGCCATTCCTTCAAAAAGGACTTATCTCACCGAAATGAAGCGTTTTTAAATAGGAGTGGGAATAACTAGTGAATTTCATCAAGCTGGTTTCTGCTGTTGAAATATGTTGTTTAGAACATGATTCTGCACAATACATTTCGTATTCAGTGTAATCCAGCTACAAGTTCAAAAGATATAGCCATTCGTTCAAAAAGTGCTTATCTCACCGAGTTGAAGCGTTTTTGATTAGGAGTGGAAATAACTAATGAATTTCATCAAGTTGGTTTCTACTGTTGAAATATGTTGTTTAGGACATGATTCTGCACAATATATGTCAAATTCTGTGTAATCCCATCGAAGGTTCAAAAGATATAGCCATTCGTTCAAAAAGTTCTTATCTTATCGAGTTGAAGCGTTTTTGATTAAGAGAGGAAATAACTATTGAATTTCACCAAGCCTTTTTCTGCTGTTGATAGATGTTGTATAGGACATGATTTTGTACAATATATGTCAAATTCAGTGTAATCCAGCGACAAGATCAAAAGATATAGCCATTCGTTCGAAAACTGCTCATCTCACCGAGTTGAAGCGTTTTTGAGTTGGAGTTGAAATAACTAATGAATTTCAATATGCTGGTTTTTGCTTTTGATATATGTTGTTTAGGACATGATTCTGCAAAATATATCAAATTCAATGTAATCCAGCTATAAGTTCAAAAGATATAGCCATAAGGTCAAAAAGTGCTTATCTCGCTGAGTTGAAGCTTTTTTTGTTTTTGAGTGGAAATGACTAATGAATTTCATCAAGCTGGTTTCTGCTGTTGAGATATGTTGTTTCGGACATGATTAAGCACAATATATGTCAAATTTAGTGTAATCACATCACGGGTTCAAAAGATATAGCCATTCGTTCAAAAAGTGCTTATCTTATCGGGTTGAAGCGTTTTTGATTAAGAGTGGAAATAACTAATGAATTTCACCACTTTGGTTTTTGCTGTTGATATATGTTGTTTAGAACATGATTAAGCACAATACATGTCAAATTCTGAGTAATCCAGCTACAAGTTCAAAAGATATAGCCATAAGGTCAAAAAGTGCTTATCTTACAGAGATTAAATCTTTTTTGAGTTGGAGTGGAAATAACTAATGAATTTCATCATGCTGGTTTCTGCTGTTGATATATGTTGTTTAGGATAAGATTCTGCACAATATATGTCAAATTCAGTGTGATCCCATCACAGGTTCAAAAGATATATCCATTCGTTCAAAAAGTCTTCATCTCACTGAGTTGAAGCGTTTATGATTAGGAGTGGAAAAAAAAAAAGAATTTCATTAAGCTGGTTTCTGCTGTGGAAATATGTTTTTTCGGACATGATTCTGCACAAAATATGTCAAATTCAGTGTAATCCAGGTACAAATTCAAAAGATATAGCCATTCGTTCAAAAAGTTCTTATATCACTGACTTGAAGCGTTTTTGACTAGTAGTGGAAATAACTAATGTATTTCATCAAGCCAGTTTCTGCTGTTGAAATATCTTGTTTAGAACATGATTCTGCACAATATATGTCAAATTCAGTGTAACCCAGCTTCAAGATCAAAATATATAGCCATTCGTTAAAAAAGTGCTTTTCTCACCGAGTTGAAGCGTTATTGATTAGGAGTGGAAATAACTATTGAATTTCATTAATCTGGTTTTTGCTGTTGAAATATGTTGTTTAGGACAATAATCTGCACAAAATATGTCAAATTCAGTGTAATTCAGCGACAAAATCAAAAGATATAGCCATTCGTTCAAAAAGTGTTTATCTTATCGGGTTGAAATATGTTGTTTAGGACAAGATTTTGTACAATTTATGTCAAATTCAGAGTAATGCAGGTACATTTTCAAAAGATATACCCATTCGTTAAAAAAGTGCTTTTCTCACCGAGTTGAAGCGTTATTGATTAGGAGTTGAAATAACTAATCAATTTCATTAATCTGGTTTCTGCTGTTTAAATATGTTGTTTAGGACATGATTCTGCAAAAAATATGTCAAATTCAGCTTAAACCCATCACATGTTCAAAAGATATAGCCATTCGTTCAAAAACGTATTATCTAACCGAGTTGAAGCGTTTTTGATTAGGAGTGGAAAAAACTAATGGATTTCACCTACCTGGTTTCTGCTTTTGAAATATGTTGTTTAGGACATGATTCTGCAATATATATGTCAAATTCAGTGTAATCCAGCTACAGGATCAAAAAATATTGCCATTCGTTCAGAAAGTGCTTCTCTCACCGAGTTGAAGCTTTTTTTATTAGGGATGGAAATAACTAATGGATTTCATCAAGCTGGTTTCTCCTGTTGAAATATGTTGTTTTGAAAATGATTCTGCACAATTAATGTCAAATTCAGTGTAATCCAGCTACAATTTCAAAAGATATCGCCATTCGTTAAAAAAGTGCTTATCTCACCGAGTTGAAGCCTTTTTTATTAGGGATGGAAATAACTAATGAATTTCATCAAGCTGGTTTCTCCTGTTGAAATATGTTGTTTAGAAAATGATTCTGCACAATATATGTCAACTTCAGTGTTATCCAGCTACAAGTTAAAAAGATATATCTATAAGGTCAAAAACTGCTTATCTTATCGAGTTAAATTGTTTTTGAGTTGGAGTGGAAATAACTAATGAATTTCATCAAGCTGGTTTCTACTGTTGAAATATGTTTTTTATGACATGATTCTGCACAAAATATGTCAAATTCAGTGTAACCCAGCTACAGGATCAAAATTTATAGCCATTCGTTCAAAAAGTTCTTTTCTCACCGAGTTGAAGCGTTTTTGATTAGGAGTGGAAATAACTAATGAATTTCATCAAGCTGGTTTCTGCTGTTGAAATATGTTTTTTAGGACATGATTCTGCACAAAATATGTCAAATTTAGTGTAATCCCATCACAGGTTCAAAAGATAAGGCCATTCGTTCAAAAAGTGTTTATCTTATCGGGTTGAAGCGTTTTTGATTAGGAGAGGAAATAACTAATAAATTTCATCAAGCTGGTTTCTGCTGTTGAAATATGTTGTTTAGGACATGATTCTATAAAAAATATGTCAAATTCAGTGTAATCCAGCCACAAGTTCAAAAAATATAGCCATTCGTTCAGAAAGTCCTTCTCTCACCGAGTTGAAGCGTTTTTGATTAGGAGTGGAAATAACTAATGGATTTCATCAAGCTGGTTTTTGACGTTGAAATATGTTGTTTAGAACATGATTCTGCACAATTAATGTCAAATTCAGTGTAATCCAGCTACAACTTCAAAAGATATAGCCATTCGTTCAAAAAGTGCTTATCTCACCGAGTTCAAGCGTTTTTGATTAGGAGTGGAAATAACTAATGAATTTTCATCAGGTTGGTTTCTACTGTTGAAATACGTTGATTAGCACATTATTTTGCACAATATATGTCAACTTCAGTGTAATCCCATCACAGGTTCAAAAGATAGAGCCATTCGATCAAAAAGTGTATATCTTATCGGGTTGAAGCGTTTTTGATTAGGAATGGAAATAACTAATGAATTTCATCAAGCCGCTTTCTGCTGTTGAAATGTGTTGTTTAGGGCATAATTCTGCAAATATATGTCAAATTCAGTGTAATCCAGCTACAACTTCAAAAGATATAGCCATTCGTTCAAAAAGTGCTTATCTCACCGAGTTGAAGCTTTTTTGATTTGGAGTGGAAATAACTAATGAATTCCATCAAGCTGGTTTCTGCTGTTGATATATGTTGTTTAGGACATGATTCTGAACAATATATGTCAAATTCAGTGTGATCCTATCACAGGTTCCAAAGATATAGCCATTCGTTCAAAAACTGCTTATCTCACCGAATTGAAGCGTTTTTGAGTTGGAGTGGAAATAACTAATGAATTTCAATATGCTGGTTTTTGCTGATGATATATGTTGTTTAGGACATGATTCTGCACAATATATGTCAAATTCAGTATAATCTAGCTATAAATTCAAAAGATATAGCCATTATGTCAAAAACTAATTATCTTTCCGAGTTAAATCGCTTTTGATTAGGAGTGGAAATAACTAATGAATTTCATCAAGCTGGTTTCTGCTGTTGAAATATGTTGTTTAGGACATGATTCAGCATAAAATATGTCAAATTCAGTGTGATCCCATTACAAGATCAAAAGATATAGCCATTCCTTCAAAAAGGACTTATCTCACCGAAATGAAGCGTTTTTGAATAGGAGTGGAAATAACTAGTGAATTTCATCAAGCTGGTTTCTGCTGTTGAAATATGTTGTTTAGAACATGATTCTGCACAATACATTTCGTATTCAGTGTAATCCAGCTACAAGTTCAAAAGATATAGCCATTCGTTCAAAAAGTGCTTATCTCACTGATTTGAAACGTTTTTGATTTTGAGTGGAAATGACCAATTAATTTCATCAAGCTGGTTTCTGTTGTTGAAATATGTTGTTTAGGACATGATTCTGCACAATATATGTCAAATTCAGTGTAATCCAGCTACAAGTTCAAAAGATATAGCCATAAGGTCAAAAACTGCTTATATTATCGAGTTAAATCGTTATTGAGTTAGACTGGAAATAACTCATGAATTTCATCAAGCTGGTTTCTGCTGGATATATGTTGTTTAGAACATGATTCTGTACAATATATGTCAAATTCAGTGTAATCCCATCACAGGTTCAAAAGATAAAGCCATTCGTTCAAAAAGTGTTTATCTTATCGGGTTGAAGCGTTTTTGATTAGGAGTGGAAAAAAAAAAAAAGAATTTCATTAAGCTGGTTTCTGCTTTGGAAATATGTTGTTTCGGACATGATTCTGCACAAAATATGTCAAATTCAGTGTAATCCAGGTACAAATTCAAAAGATATAGCCATTCGTTCAAAAAAATCTTATATCACTGACTTGAAGCGTTTTTGACTAGTAGTGGAAATAACTAATGAATTTCATCAAGCCGGTTTCTGCTGTTGAAATATCTTGTTTAGAACATGATTCTGCAAAATATATGTCAAATTCAGTGTAACCCAGCTTCAAGATCAAAATATATAGCCATTCGTTAAAAAAGTGCTTTCCTCACCGAGTTGAAGAGTTATTGATTAGGAGTGGAAATAACTAATGAATTTCATTAATCTGGTTTCTGCTGTTGAAATATGTTGTTTAGGACAATATTCTGCACAAAATATGTCAAATTCAGTGTAATTCAGCGACAAAACCAAAAGATATAGCCATTCGTTCAAAAAGTGTTTATCTTATCGGGTTGAAATATGTTGTTTAGGACAAGATTTTGTACAATTTATGTAAAATTCAGTGCAATCCAGGTAAATTTTCAAAAGATATAGCCATTCGTTCAAAAAGTGCTTATCTCACGGAGTTGAAGCGTTTTTGATTAGGAGTGGATATAACTAATGAATTTCATTAATCTGGTTTCTGTTGTTGAAATATGTTGTTTAGGACATGATTCTGCATAAAACATGTCAAATTCAGTGTAATTCAGCGACAAAATCAAAAGATATAGCCATTCGTTCAAAATGTGTTTATCTTTTCGGGTTGAAATATGTTGTTTAGGACAAGATTTTGTACAATTTATGTCAAATTCAGTGTAATCCAGGTACATTTTCAAAAGATATACCCATTCGTTAAAAAAGAGCTTTTCTCACCGAGTTGAAGCGTTATTGATTAGGAGTGGAAATAACTAATGAATTTCATTAATCTGGTTTCTGCTGTTGAAATATGTTGTTTAGGACATGATTCTGCAAAAAATATGTCAAATTCAGCTTAATCCCATCACATGTTCAAAAGATATAGCCATTCGTTCAAAAACGTCTTATCTAACCGAGTTGAAGCGTTTTTGATTAGGAGTGGAAAAAACTAATGAATTTCATCAAGCTGGTTTCTGCTGTTGAAATATGTTGTATAGGACATGATTCTGCACAATATATGTCAAATTCAGTGTAATCCAGCGACAAGATCAAAAGATATAGCCATTCGTTCAAAAACTGCTTATCTCACCGAGTTGAAGCGTTTTTTAGTTGGAGTGGAAATAACAAATGAATTTCAATATGCTGGTTTCTCTTGTTGATATATGTTGTTTAGGACACGATTTTGCACAATATATGTCAAATTTAGTGTAATCACATCACAGGTTCAAAAGATATAGCCATTCGTTCAAAAAGTGCGTATCTTATAGGGTTGAAGCGTTTTTGATTAAGAGTGAAAATAACTAATGAATTTCATCAACCTGGTTTCTCCTGTTGAAATATGTTGTTTAGAAAATGATTCTGCACAATAAAAGTCAACTTCAATGTTATCCAGCTACAAGTTAAAAAGATATATCTATAAGGTCAAAAACTGCTTATCTTATCGAGTTAAATTGTTTTTGAGTTGGAGTGGAAATAACTAATGAATTTCATCAAGCTGGTAACTGCTGTTGATATATGTTGTCTAGGACATGATTCTGCACGATATATGTCAATTTCAGTGTAATCCCATCACATGTTAAAAACATATAGCCATTCGTTCAAAAAGTCTTCATCTCACCCAGTTGAAGCGTTTTTGATTAGGAGTGAAAATAACTAATGAATTTCATCAAGCTGTTTTCGACTGTTGAAATATGTTGTTTAGGACATGATTCTGCAATATATATGTCAAATTCAGTGTAACCCAGCTACAGGATCAAAATATATAGCCATTCGTTCATAAAGTGCTTTTCTCACCGAGTTGAACTATTTTTGATTAGGAGTGGAAATAACTAATGGATTTCATCAAGCTGGTTTTTGCTGTTGACATATGTTGTTTGGAACATGATTTTGCACAATATATGTCAAATTCAGTGTAATCCAGCTCCAAGTTCAAAAGATATAGCCATTCGTTCAAAAAGTGCTTATCTCACCGAGTTGAAGCGTTTTTGATTAGGAGTGGAAATAACTAATGAATTTCATCAAGCTGGTTTCTGCTGTTGATATATGTTGTTCAGTACATGATTCTGCACAATATATGTCAAATTCAGTGTAATCCAGCTACAACTTCAAAAGATATAGCCATTCATTCAAAAAGTGCTTATCTTATCGGGTTGAAGCGTTTTTGATTAAGAGTTGAAATAACTAATGAATTTCACCAAGCTGGTTTCTGCTGTTGACATATGTTGTTCAGTACATGATTCTGCACAATATATGTCAAATTCAGTGTAATCCCATGACATGTTCAAAAGATATAGCCATTCGTTCAAAAAGTGTTTATCTTATCGGGTTGAAGCGTTTTTGATTAAGAGTTGAAATAACTAATGAATTTCACCAAGCTGGTTTCTGCTGTTGATATATGTTGTTCAGTACATGATTCTGCACAATATATGTCAAATTCAGTGTAATCCAGCTACAACTTCAAAAGATATAGCCATTCGTTCAAAAAGTGTTTATCTTATCGGGTTTAAGCGTTTTTGATTAAGAGTTGAAATAACTAATGAATTTCACCAAGCTGGTTTCTGCTGTTGATATATGTTGTTCAGTACATGATTCTGCACAATATATGTCAAATTCAGTGTAATCCAGCTACAACTTCAAAAGATATAGCCATTCATTCAAAAAGTGCTTATCTTATCGGGTTGAAGCGTTTTTGATTAAGAGTGGAAATAACTAATGAATTTCACCAAGTTGGTTTTTACTGTTGATATATGTTGTTTAGAACATGATTCTGCACAATACATGTCAAATTCTGTGTAATCCAGCTACAAGTTCAAAAGATATAGCCATAAGTTCAAAAAGTACTTATCTTACAGAGATTAAATCTTTTTTGAGTTGGAGTGGAAATAACTAATGAATTTCATCATGCTGGTTTCTGCTGTTGATATATGTTGTTTAGGACAAGATTCTGCACAATATATGTCAAATTCAGTGTGATCCCATCACAGGTTGAAAAGATATATCCATTCGTTCAAAAAGTCTTCATCTCACTGAGTTGAAGCGTTTTTGATTAGGAGTGGAAAAAATAAAAGAATTTCATTAAGCTGGTTTCTGCTGTGGAAATATGTTGTTTCGGACATGATTCTGCACAAAATATGTCAAATTCAGTGTAATCCAGGTACAAATTCAAAAGATATAGCCATTCGTTCAAAAAGTTCTTATATCACTGACTTGAAGCGTTTTTGACTAGTAGTGGAAATAACTAATGAATTTCATCAAGCCGGTTTCTGCTGTTGAAATATCTTGTTTAGAACATGATTCTGCACAATATATGTCAAATTCAGTGTAACCCAGCTTCAAGATCAAAATATATAGCCATTCGTTAAAAAAGTGCTTTTCTCACCGAGTTGAAGCGTTATTGATTAGGAGTGGAAATAACTAATGAATTTCATTAATCTGGTTTCTGCTGTTGAAATATGTTGTTTAGGACAATATTCTGCACAAAATATGTCAAATTCAGTGTAATTCAGCGACAAAATCAAAAGATATAGCCATTCGTTCAAAAAGTGTTTATCTTATCGGGTTGAAATATGTTGTTTAGGACAAGATTTTGTACAATTTATGTCAAATTCAGTGTAATCCAGCTACATTTTCAAAAGATATACCCATTCGTTAAAAAAGTGCTTTTCTCACCGAGTTGAAGCGTTATTGATTAGGAGTGGAAATAACTAATGAATTTCATTAATCTGGTTTCTGCTCTTGAAATATGTTTTTTAGGACATGATTTTGCAAAAAATATGTCAAATTCAGCTTAAACCCATCACATGTTCAAAAGATATAGCCATTCGTTCAAAAACGTCTTATCTAACCGAGTTGAAGCGTTTTTGATTAGGAGTGGAAAAAACTAATGGATTTCATCAAGCTGGTTTCTGCTGTTGAAATATGTTGTATAGGACATGATTCTGCACAATATATGTCAAATTCAGTGTAATCCAGCGAAAAGATCAAAAGATATAGCCATTCGTTCAAAAACTGCTTATCTCACCGAGTTGAAGCGTTTTTTAGTTGGCGTGGAAATAACTAATGAATTTCAATATGCTGGTTTTTGCTGTTGATATATGTTGTTTAGGACATGATTTTACACAATATATGTCAAATTTAGTGTAATCACATCACAGGTTCAAAAGATATAGCCATTCGTTCAAAAAGTGCGTATCTTATCGGGTTGAAGCGTTTTTGATTAAGAGTGAAATTAACTAATGAATTTCATCAAGCTGGTTTCTGCTTTTGAAATATGTTGTTTAGGACATGATTCTGCAATATATATATCAAATTCAGTGAAACCCAGCTACATGATCAAAATATATAGCCATTCGTTCAGAAAGTGCTTCTCTCACCGAGTTGAAGCGTTTTTTATTAGGGATGGAAATAACTAATGAATTTCATCAAGCTGGTTTCTCCTGTTGAAATATGTTGTTTTGAAAATGATTCTGCACAATTAATGTCAAATTCAGTGTAATCCAGCTACAAGTTCAAAAGATATCGCCATTCGTTAAAAAAGTGCTTATCTCACCGAGTTGAAGCGTTTTTTATTAGGGATGGAAATAACTAATGAATTTCATCAAGCTGGTTTCTCCTGTTGAAATATGTTGTTTAGAAAATGATTTTGCACAATATATGTCAACTTCAGTGTTATCCAGCTACAAGTTAAAAAGATATATCTATAAGGTCAAAAACTGCTTATCTTATCGAGTTAAATTGTTTTTGAGTTGGAGTGGAAATAACTAATGAATTTCATCAAGCTGGTTTCTGCTGTTGATATATGTTGTCTAGGACATGATTCTGCACGATATATGTCAATTTCAGTGTAATCCCATCACATGTTAAAAACATATAGCCATTCATTCAAAAAGTCTTCATCTCACCGAATTGAAGCGTTTTTGATTAGGAGTGAAAATAACTAATGAATTTCATCGAGCTGGTTTCTACTGTTGAAATATGTTGTTTAGGACATGATTCTGCAATATATATGTCAAATTCAGTGTAACCCAGCTACAGGATCAAAATTTATAGCCATTCGTTCAAAAAGTGCTTTTCTCACCGAGTTGAAGCGTTTTTGATTAGGAGTGGAAATAACTAATGAATTTCATCAAGCTTGTTTCTGCCGTTGAAATATCTTGTTTAGGACATGATTCTGCACAGTATATGTCAAATTCAGTGGGATCCCATGACAAGTTAAAAAGATATAGCCCTTGGTTCAAAAAGGACTTATCTCACCGAGTTGAAGCGTTTTTGATTAGGATTGGAAACAACTAATGGATTTCAACAAACAGGTTTCTGCTGTTGAAATATGTTGTATAGGACATGATTTTGCACTAAATATTTCAAATTCAGTGTAATCCAGCGACAAGATCAAAAGATATTGCCATTCGTGCAAAAAGCGCTTATCTCACTGAGTTGAAGCATTTTTGATTTGGAGTGGAAATAACTAATGAATTCCATCAAGCTGGTTTCTGCTGTTGATATATGTTGTTTAGGACATGATTCTGAACAATATATATGTCAAATTCAGTGTAACCCAGCTACAGGATCAAAATATATAGCCATTCGTTCATGAAGTGCTTTTCTCACCGAGTTGAACTATTTTTGATTAGGAGTGGAAATAACTAATGGATTTCATCAAGCTGGTTTTTGCTGTTGACATATGTTGTTTGGAACATGATTTTGCACAATATATGTCAAATTCAGTGTGATCCCATCACAGGTTCAAAAGATATAGCCATTCGTTCAAAAAGTCTTCATCTCACTGAGTTGAAGCGTTTTTGATTAGGAGTGGAAATAACTAATGAATTTCAATATGCTGGTTTTTGCTGTTGATATATGTTGTTTAGGACATGATTGTGCACAATATATGTCAATATCAGTATAATCCAGCTACAAGATCAAAAGATATAGCCATTCGTTCAAAAACTGCTTATCTCACCGAGTTGAAGCGTTTTTGAGTTGGAGTGGAAATAACTAATGAATTTCAATATGCTGGTTTTTGCTGTTGATATATGTTGTTTAGGACATGATTCTACACAATATATGTCAAATTCAGTGTAATCCCATTACAGGTTAAAAACATATCGCCATTCGTTCAAAAAGTCTTCATCTCACCCAGTTGAAGCGTTTTTGATTAGGAGTGAAAATAACTAATGAATTTCATCAAGCTGTTTTCTACTGTTGAAATATGTTGTTTAGGACATGATTATGCAATATATATTTCAAATTCAGGTTAACCCAGCCACAGGATCAAAATATATAGCCATTCGTTCATAAAGTGCTTTTCTCACCGAGTTGAACTATTTTTGATTAGGAGTGGAAATAACTAATGGATTTCATCAAGCTGGTTTTTGCTGTTGACATATGTTGTTTGGAACATGATTTTGCACAATATATGTCAAATTCAGTGTAATCCAGCTCCAAGTTCAAAAGATATAGCCATTCGTTCAAAAAGTGCTTATCTCACCGAGTTGAAGCGTTTTTTATTAGGAGTGGACATAACTAATGAATTTCATCAAGCTGGTTTCTGCTGGTGATATATGTTGTTTAGAACATGATTCTGCACAATATATGTCAAATTCAGTGTAATCCCATCACATGTTCAAAAGATATAGCCATTCGTTCAAAAAGTGTTTATCTTATCGGGTTGAAGCGTTTTTGATCAAGAGTGGAAATAACTAATGAATTTCACCAAGCTGGTTTCTGGTGTTCAAATATGTTGTTCAGTACATGATTCTGCACAATATATGTCAAATTCAGTGTAATCCAGCCACAAGTTCAAAAAATATAGCCATTCGTTCAGAAAGTCCTTCTCTCACCGAGTTGAAGCGTTTTTGATTAGGAGTGGAAATAACTAATGGATTTCATCAAGCTGGTTTTTGACGTTGAAATATGTTGTTTAGAACATGATTCTGCACAATTAATGTCAAATTCAGTGTAATCCAGCTACAACTTCAAAAGATATAGCCATTCGTTCAAAAAGTGCTTATCTCACCGAGTTGAAGCGTTTTTGATTAGGAGTGGAAATAACTAATGAATTTTCATCAGGTTGGTTTCTACTGTTGAAATACGTTGATTAGCACATTATTCTGCACAATATATGTCAACTTCAGTGTAATCCCATCACAGGTTCAAAAGATAGAGCCATTTGATCAAAAAGTATATATCTTATCGGGTTGAAGCGTTTTTGATTAGGAATGGAAATAACTAATGAATTTCATCAAGCCGCTTTCTGC
Source organism: Fistularia commersonii (assembly GCF_037954325.1). Lineage (NCBI taxonomy): Eukaryota > Metazoa > Chordata > Actinopteri > Syngnathiformes > Fistulariidae > Fistularia > Fistularia commersonii. The sequence goes on from NW_028234008.1 coordinate 78,324, forward strand.
TGTTGAAATGTGTTGTTTAGGGCATAATTCTGCAAATATATTTCAAATTCAGTGTAATCCAGCTACAAGATCAAAAGATATAGCCATTCGTTCAAAAAGTGCTTATCTCACCGAGTTGAAGCTTTTTTGATTTGGAGTGGAAATAACTAATGAATTCCATCAAGCTGGTTTCTGCTGTTGATATATGTTGTTTAGGACATGATTCTGAACAATATATGTCAAATTCAGTGTGATCCTATCACTGGTTCAAAAGATATAGCCATTCGTTCAAAAACTGCTTATCTCACCGAATTGAAGCGTTTTTGAGTTGGAGTGGAAATAACTAATGAATTTCAATATGCTGGTTTTTCCTGTTGATATATGTTGTTTAGGACATGATTCTGCACAATATATGTCAAATTCAGTATAATCCAGCGACAAGATCAAAAGATATAGCCATTCGTTCAAAAACTGCTTATTTCAACGAGTTGAAGCGTTTTGAGTTGGAGTGGAATTAAATGATGAATTTCATCAAGCTGGTTTCTGCTGGATATATGTTGTTTAGAACATGATTCTGTACAATATATGTCCAATTCAGTGTAATCCCATCACAGGTTCAAAAGATAAAGCCATATAGTTCAAAAAGTGTTTATCTTATCGGGTTGAAGTGTTTTTGATTAAGAGTGGAAATAACTAATGAATTTCACCAAGCTGGTTTCTTCTGTTCAAATGTGTTGTTCAGTACATGATTCTGCACAATATATGTCAAATTCATTGTAATCCCATCGAAGGTTCAAAAGATATAGCCATTCGTTCAAAAAGTTCTTATCTCATCGAGTTGAAGCGTTTTTGATTAAGAGAGGAAATAACTATTGAATTTCACCAAGCCTTTTTCTGCTGTTGATAGATGTTGTATAGGACATGATTCTGTACAATATGTGTCAAATTCAGTGTAATCCAGCGACATGATCAAAAGATATAGCCATTCGTTCGAAAACTGCTCATCTCACCGAGTTGAAGCGTTTTTGAGTTGGAGTTGAAATAACTAATGAATTTCAATATGCTGTTTTTTGCTGTTGATATATGTTGTTTAGGACATGATTCTGCACAATATATCAAATTCAGTGTAATCCAGCTATAAGTTCAAAAGATATAGCCATAGGGTCAAAAAGTACTTATCTCGCTGAGTTGAACCTTTTTTTGTTTTTGAGTGGAAATGACTAATGAATTTCATCAAGCTGGTTTCTGCTGGTGAGATATGTTGTTTAGGATATGATTCTGCACAATATATGTCAAATTCAGTGTAATCCACCTACAAGTTCAAAAGATATAGCCATAAGGTCAAAGAGTGCTTATCTTACCGAGGTTAAATCTTTTTTGAGTTGGAATGGAAATAACTAATGAATTTCATCATTCTGGTTTCTGCTGTTTATATATGTTGTTTCGGACATGATTAAGCACAATATATGTCAAATTTAGTGTAATCACATCACGGGTTCAAAAGATATAGCCATTCATTCAAAAAGTGCTTATCTTATCGGGTTGAAGCGTTTTTGATTAAGAGTGGAAATAACTAATGAATTTCACCAAGTTGGTTTTTGCTGTTGATATATGTTGTTTAGAACATGATTCTGCACAATACATGTCAAATTCTGTGTAATCCAGCTACAAGTTCAAAAGATATAGCTATAAGGTCAAAAAGTGCTTATCTTACAGATGTTAAATCTTTTTTGAGTTGGAGTGGAAATAACTAATCAATTTCATCATGCTGGTTTCTGCTGTTGATATATGTTGTTTAGGACAAGATTCTGCACAATATATGTCAAATTCAGTGTGATCCCATCACAGGTTCAAAAGATATATCCATTCGTTCAAAAAGTCTTCATCTCACTGAGTTGAAGCGTTTTTGATTAGGAGTGGAAAAAAAAAAAAGGATTTCATTAAGCTGGTTTCTGCTGTGGAAATATGTTGTTTCGGACATGATTCTGCACAAAATATGTCAAATTCAGTGTAATCCAGGTACAAATTCAAAAGATATAGCCATTCGTTCAAAAAGTTCTTATATCACTGACTTGAAGCGTTTTTGACTAGTAGTGGAAATAACTAATGAATTTCATTAATCTGGTTTCTGCTGTTGAAATATCTTGTTTAGTACAATATTCTGCAAAAAATGTGTCAAATTCAGTGTAATTCAGCGACAAAATCAAAAGATATAGCCATTCGTTCAAAAAGTGTTTATCTTATCGGGTTGAAATATGTTGTTTAGGACAAGATTTTGTACAATTTATGTAAAATTCATCGCAATCCAGGGATATTTTCAAAAGATATAGCCATTCGTTCAAAAAGTGCTTATCTCACCGAGTTGAAGCGTTTTTGATTAGGAGTGGATATAACTAATGAATTTCATTAATCTGGTTTCTGTTGTTGAAATATGTTGTTTAGGACATGATTCTGCATAAAATATGTCAAATTCAGTGTAATTCAGCGACAAAATCAAAAGATATAGCCATTCGTTCAAAAAGTGTTTATCTTATCGGGTTGAAATATGTTGTTTAGGACTAGATTTTATACAATTTATGTCAAATTCAGTGTAATCCAGGTACATTTTCAAAAGATATACCCATTCGTTAAAAAAGAGCTTTTCTCACCGAGTTGAAGCGTTATTGATTAGGCGTGAAAATAACTAATGAATTTCATTAATCTGGTTTCTGCTGTTGAAATATGTTGTTTTGGACATGATTCTGCAAAAAATATGTCGAATTCAGCTTAATCCCATCACATGTTCAAAAGATATAGCCATTCGTTCAAAAATGTCTTATCTAACCGAGTTGAAGCGTTTTTGATTAGGAGTGGAAAAAACTAATGGATTTCATCAAGCTGGTTTCTGCTGTTGAAATATGTTGTATAGGACATGATTCTGCACAATATATGTCAAATTCAGTGTAATCCAGCGACAAGATCAAAAGATATAGCCATTCGTTCAAAAACTGCTTATCTCACCGAGTTGAAGCGTTTTTTAGTTGGAGTGGAAATAACTAATGAATTTCAATATGCTGGTTTTTGCTGTTGATATATGTTGTTTAGGACACGATTTTGCACAATATATGTCAAATTTAGTGTAATCACATCACAGGTTCAAAAGATACAGCCATTCGTTCAAAAAGTGCGTATCTTATCGGGTTGAAGCGTTTTTGATTAAGAGTGAAAATAACTAATGAATTTCATCAAGCTGGTTTCTGCTTTTGAAATATGTTGTTTAGGACATGATTCTGCAATATATTTGTCAAATTCAGTGAAACCCAGCTACAGGATCAAAATATATAGCCATCCGTTCAGAAAGTGCTTCTCTCACCGAGTTGAAGCTTTTTTTATTAGGGATGGAAATAACTAATGAATTTCATCAAGCTGGTTTCTCCTGTTGAAATATGTTGTTTAGAAAATGATTCTGCACAATTAATGTCAAATTCAGTGTAATCCAGCTACAAGTTCAAAAGATATCGCCATTCATTAAAAAAGTGCTTATCTCACCGAGTTGAAGCGTTTTTTATTAGGGATGGAAATAGCTAATGAATTTCATCAAGCTGGTTTCTCCTGTTGAAATATGTTGTTTAGAAAATGATTCTGCACAATATATGTCAACTTCAGTGTTATCCAGCTACAAGTTAAAAAGATATATCTATAAGGTCAAAAACTGCTTATCTTATCGAGTTAAATTGTTTTTGAGTTGGAGTGGAAATAACTAATGAATTTCATCAAGCTGGTTTCTGCTGTTGATATATGTTGTCTAGGACATGATTCTGCAGGATATATGTCAATTTCAGTGTAATCCCATCACATGTTAAAAACATATAGCCATTCAATCAAAAAGTCTTCATCTCACCGAGTTGAAGCGTTTTTGATTAGGAGTGGAAAAAAAAAAAAAGGATTTCATTAAGCTGGTTTCTGCTGTGGAAATATGTTGTTTCGGACATGATTCTGCACAAAATATGTCAAATTCAGTGTAATCCAGGTACAAATTCAAAAGATATAGCCATTCGTTCAAAAAGTTCTTATATCACTGACTTGAAGCGTTTTTGACTAGTAGTGGAAATAACTAATGAATTTCATTAATCTGGTTTCTGCTGTTGAAATATCTTGTTTAGTACAATATTCTGCAAAAAATGTGTCAAATTCAGTGTAATTCAGCGACAAAATCAAAAGATATAGCCATTCGTTCAAAAAGTGTTTATCTTATCGGGTTGAAATATGTTGTTTAGGACAAGATTTTGTACAATTTATGTAAAATTAATCGCAATCCAGGTATATTTTCAAAAGATATAGCCATTCGTTCAAAAAGTGCTTATCTCACCGAGTTGAAGCGTTTTTGATTAGGAGTGGATATAACTAATGAATTTCATTAATCTGGTTTCTGTTGTTGAAATATGTTGTTTAGGACATGATTCTGCATAAAATATGTCAAATTCAGTGTAATTCAGCGACAAAATCAAAAGATATAGCCATTCGTTCAAAAAGTGTTTATCTTATCGGGTTGAAATATGTTGTTTAGGACAAGATTTTATACAATTTATGTCAAATTCAGTGTAATCCAGGTACATTTTCAAAAGATATACCCATTCGTTAAAAAAGAGCTTTTCTCACCGAGTTGAAGCGTTATTGATTAGGCGTGGAAATAACTAATGAATTTCATTAATCTGGTTTCTGCTGTTGAAATATGTTGTTTTGGACATGATTCTGCAAAAATATGTCGAATTCAGCTTAATCCCATCACATGTTCAAAAGATATAGCCATTCGTTCAAAAATGTCTTATCTAACCGAGTTGAAGCGTTTTTGATTAGGAGTGGAAAAAACTAATGGATTTCATCAAGCTGGTTTCTGCTGTTGAAATATGTTGTATAGGACATGATTCTGCACAATATATGTCAAATTCAGTGTAATCCAGCGACAAGATCAAAAGATATAGCCATTCGTTCAAAAACTGCTTATCTCACCGAGTTGAAGCGTTTTTTAGTTGGAGTGGAAATAACTAATGAATTTCAATATGCTGGTTTTTGCTGTTGATATATGTTGTTTAGGACACAATTTTGCACAATATATGTCAAATTTAGTGTAATCACATCACAGGTTCAAAAGATACAGCCATTCGTTCAAAAAGTGCGTATCTTATCGGGTTGAAGCGTTTTTGATTAAGAGTGAAAATAACTAATGAATTTCATCAAGCTGGTTTCTGCTTTTGAAATATGTTGTTTAGGACATGATTCTGCAATATATATGTCAAATTCAGTGAAATCCAGCTACAGGATCAAAATATATAGCCATCCGTTCAGAAAGTGCTTCTCTCACCGAGTTGAAGCTTTTTTTATTAGGGATGGAAATAACTAATGAATTTCATCAAGCTGGTTTCTCCTGTTGAAATATGTTGTTTAGAAAATGATTCTGCACAATTAGTGTCAAATTCAGTGTAATCCAGCTACAAGTTCAAAAGATATCGCCACTCATTAAAAAAGTGCTTATCTCACCGAGTTGAAGCGTTTTTTATTAGGGATGGAAATAACTAATGAATTTCATCAAGCTGGTTTCTCCTGTTGAAATATGTTGTTTAGAAAATGATTCTGCACAATATATGTCAACTTCAGTGTTATCCAGCTACAAGTTAAAAAGATATATCTATAAGGTCAAAAACTGCTTATCTTATCGAGTTAAATTGTTTTTGAGTTGGAGTGGAAATAACTAATGAATTTCATCAAGCTGGTTTCTGCTGTTGATATATGTTGTCTAGGACATGATTCTGCAGGATATATGTCAATTTCAGTGTAATCCCATCACATGTTAAAAACATATAGCCATTCAATCAAAAAGTCTTCATCTCACCGAGTTGAAGCGTTTTTAATTAGGAGTGAAAATAACTAATGAATTTCATCGAGCTGGTTTCTACTGTTGAAATATGTTGTTTAGGACATGATTCTGCAATATATATGTCAAATTCAGTGTAACCCAGCTACAGGATCAAAATTTATAGCCATTCGTTCAAAAAGTGCTTTTCTCACCGAGTTGAAGCGTTTTTGATTAGGAGTGGAAATAACTAATGAATTTCATCAAGCTGGTTTCTGCTGTTGAAATATGTTTTTTAGGACATGATTCTGCACAAAATATGTCAAATTCAGTGTAATCCCATCACAGGTTCAAAAGATATATCCATTCGTTCAAAAAGTCTTCATCTCACTGAGTTGAAGCGTTTTTGATTAGGAGTGGAAAAAAAAAAAAGGATTTGATTAAGCTGGTTTCTGCTGTGGAAATATGTTGTTTCGGACATGATTCTGCACAAAATATGTCAAATTCAGTGTAATCCAGGTACAAATTCAAAAGATATAGCCATTCGTTCAAAAAGTTCTTATATCACTGACTTGAAGCGTTTTTGACTAGTAGTGGAAATAACTAATGAATTTCATTAATCTGGTTTCTGCTGTTGAAATATCTTGTTTAGTACAATATTCTGCACAAAATATGTCAAATTCAGTGTAATTCAGCGACAAAATCAAAAGATATAGCCATTCGTTCAAAAAGTGTTTATCTTATCGGGTTGAAATATGTTGTTTAGGACAAGATTTTGTACAATTTATGTAAAATTCATCGCAATCCAGGTAAATTTTCAAAAGATATAGCCATTCGTTCAAAAAGTGCTTATCTCACCGAGTTGAAGCGTTTTTGATTAGGAGTGGATATAACTAATGAATTTCATTAATCTGGTTTCTGTTGTTGAAATATGTTGTTTAGGACATGATTCTGCATAAAATATGTCAAATTCAGTGTAATTCAGCGACAAAATCAAAAGATATAGCCATTCGTTCAAAAAGTGTTTATCTTATCGGGTTGAAATATGTTGTTTAGGACAAGATTTTGTACAATTTATGTCAAATTCAGTGTAATCCAGGTACATTTTCAAAAGATATACCCATTCGTTAAAAAAGAGCTTTTCTCACCGAGTTGAAGCGTTATTGATTAGGCGTGGAAATAACTAATGAATTTCATTAATCTGGTTTCTGCTGTTGAAATATGTTGTTTAGGACATGATTCTGCAAAAAATATGTCAAATTTAGCTTAATCCCATCACATGTTCAAAAGATATAGCCATTCGTTCAAAAATGTCTTATCTAACCGAGTTGAAGCGTTTTTGATTAGGAGTGGAAAAAACTAATGGATTTCATCAAGCTGGTTTCTGCTGTTGAAATATGTTGTATAGGACATGATTCTGAACAATATATGTCAAATTCAGTGTAATCCAGCGACAAGATCAAAAGATATAGCCATTCGTTCAAAAACTGCTTATCTCACCGAGTTGAAGCGTTTTTTAGTTGGAGTGGAAATAACTAATGAATTTCAATATGCTGGTTTTTGCTGTTGATATATGTTGTTTAGGACACGATTTTGCACAATATATGTCAAATTTAGTGTAATCACATCACAGGTTCAAAAGATACAGCCATTCGTTCAAAAAGTGCGTATCTTATCGGGTTGAAGCGTTTTTGATTAAGAGTGAAATTAACTAATGAATTTCATCAAGCTGGTTTCTGCTTTTGAAATATGTTGTTTAGGACATGATTCTGCAATATATATGTCAAATTCAGTGAAACCCAGCTACAGGATCAAAATATATAGCCATCCGTTCAGAAAGTGCTTCTCTCACCGAGTTGAAGCTTTTTTTATTAGGGATGGAAATAACTAATGAATTTCATCAAGCTGGTTTCTCCTGTTGAAATATGTTGTTTAGAAAATGATTCTGCACAATTAATGTCAAATTCAGTGTAATCCAGCTACAAATTCAAAAGATATCGCCATTCATTAAAAAAGTGCTTATCTCACCGAGTTGAAGCGTTTTTTATTAGGGATGGAAATAACTAATGAATTTCATCAAGCTGGTTTCTCCTGTTGAAATATGTTGTTTAGAAAATGATTCTGCACAATATATGTCAACTTCAGTGTTATCCAGCTACAAGTTAAAAAGATATATCTATAAGGTCAAAAACTGCTTATCTTATCGAGTTAAATTGTTTTTGAGTTGGAGTGGAAATAACTAATGAATTTCATCAAGCTGGTTTCTGCTGTTGATATATGTTGTCTAGGACATGATTCTGCAGGATATATGTCAATTTCAGTGTAATCCCATCCCATGTTAAAAACATATAGCCATTCAATCAAAAAGTCTTCATCTCACCGAGTTGAAGCGTTTTTAATTAGGAGTGAAAATAACTAATGAATTTCATCGAGCTGCTTTCTACTGTTGAAGTATGTTGTTTAGGACATGATTCTGCAATATATATGTCAAATTCAGTGTAACCCAGCTACAGGATCAAAATATATAGCCATTCGTTCATAAAGTGCTTTTCTCAACGAGTTGAACTATTTTAGATTAGGAGTTGAAATAACTAATGGATTTCATCAAGCTGGTTTTTGCTGTTGACATATGTTGTTTGGAACATGATTTTGCACAATATATGTCAAATTCAGTGTAATCCAGCTCCAAGTTCAAATGATATATCCATTCGTTCAAAAAGTGCTTATCTCACCGAGTTGAAGCGTTTTTGATTAGGAGTGGAAATAACTAATGAATTTCATCAAGCTGGTTTCTGCTGGTGATATATGTTGTTTAGAACATGATTCTGCACAATATATGTCAAATTCAGTGTAATCCCATGACATGTTCAAAAGATATAGCCATTCGTTCAAATGTGTTTATCTTATCGGGTTGAAGCGTTTTTGATTAAGAGTGGAAATAACTCATGAATTTCACCAAGCTGGTTTCTGCTGTTCAAATATGTTGTTCAGTACATGATTCTGCACAATATATGTCAAATTCAGTGTAATCCAGCTACAACTTCAAAAGATATAGCCATTCGTTCAAAAAGTGCTTATCTCACCGAGTTGAAGCGTTTTTGATTAGGAGTGGAAATAACTAATGAATTTTCATCAGGTTGGTTTCTACTGTTGAAATATAATGATTAGCACATTATTCTGCACAATATATGTCAACTTCAGTGTAATCCCATCACATGTTCAAAAGATATAGCCATTCGATCAAAAAGTGTATATCTTATCGGGTTGAAGCGTTTTTGATTAGGAATGGAAATAACTAATGAATTTCATCAAGCCGCTTTCTGCTGTTGAAATGTGTTGTTAAGGGCATCATTCTGCAAATATATTTCAAATTCAGTGTAATCCAGCTACAAGATCAAAAGATATAGCCATTCGTTCAAAAAGTGCTTATCTCACCGAGTTGAAGCTTTTTTGATTTGGAGTGGAAATAACTAATGAATTCCATCAAGCTGGTTTCTGCTGTTGATATATGTTGTTTAGGACATGATTCTGAACAATATATGTCAAATTCAGTGTGATCCTATCACAGGTTCCAAAGATATAGCCATTCGTTCAAAAACTGCTTATCTCAACGAGTTAAAGCGTTTTGAATTGGAGTGGAATTAAATGATGAATTTCAATATGCTGGTTTTTGCTGTTGATATATGTTGTTTAGGACATGATTCTGCAATATATATGTCAAATTCAGTGTAATCCAGCTATAAATTCAAAAGATATAGCCATAAGGTCAAAAACTAAATATCTTACCGAGTTAAATCGCTTTTGTTTAGGAGTGGAAATAACTAATGAATTTCATCAAGCTGGTTTCTGCTGTTGAAATATGTTGTTTAGGACATGATTCAGCACAAAATATGTCAAATTCAATGTGATCCCATTACAAGATCAAAAGATATAGCCATTCCTTCAAAAAGGACTTATCTAACCGAAATGAAGCGTTTTTGAATAGGAGTGGGAATAACTAGTGAATTTCATCAAGCTGGTTTCTGCTGTTGAAATATGTTGTTTAGGACATGATTTTGCACAATACATTTCGTATTCAGTGTAATCCAGCTACAAGTTCAAAAGATATAGCCATTCGTTCAAAAAGTGCTTATCTCACCGAGTTGAAGCGTTTTTGATTAGGAGTGGAAATAACTAATGAATTTCATCAAGTTGGTTTCTACTGTTGAAATATGTTGTTTAGGACATGATTCTGCACAATATATGTCAAATTCTGTGTAATATCATCGAAGGTTCAAAAGATATAGCCATTCGTTCAAAAAGTTCTTATCTTATCGAGTTGAAGCATTTTTGGTTAGGAGAGGAAATAACTATTGAATTTCACCAAGCCTTTTTCTGCTGTTGATAGATGTTGTATAGGACATGATTCTGTACAATATATGTCAAATTCAGTGTAATCCAGCGACAAGATCAAAAGATATAGCCATTCGTTCGAAAACTGCTCATCTCACCGAGTTGAAGCGTTTTTGAGTTGGAGTTGAAATAACTAATGAATTTCAATATGCTGGTTTTTGCTGTTGATATATGTTGTTTAGGACATGATTCTGCACAATATATCAAATTCAGTGTAATCCAGCTATAAGTTCAAAAGATATAGCCATAAGGTCAAAAAGTGCTTATCTCGCTGAGTTGAAGCTTTTTTTGTTTTGAGTGGAAATAACTAATGAATTTCATCAAGCTGGTTTCTGCTGGTGAGATATGTTGTTTCGGACATGATTAAGCACAATATATGTCAAATTTAGTGTAATCATATCACGGGTTCAAAAGATATAGCCATTCATTCAAAAAGTGCTTATCTTATCGGGTTGAAGCGTTTTTGATTAAGACTGGAAATAACTAATGAATTTCACCAAGTTGGTTTTTGCTGTTGATATATGTTGTTTAGAACATGATTCTGCACAATACATGTCAAATTCTGTGTAATCCAGCTACAAGTTCAAAAGATATAGCCATAAGTTCAAAAAGTGCTTATCTTACAGAGATTAAATCTTTTTTGAGTTGGAGTGGAAATAACTAATGAATTTCATCATGCTGGTTTCTGCTGTTGATATATGTTGTTTAGGACAAGATTCTGCACAATTTATGTCAAATTCAGTGTGATCCCATCACAGGTTCAAAAGATATATCCATTCGTTCAAAAAGTCTTCATCTCACTGAGTTGAAGCGTTTTTGATTAGGAGTGGAAAAAAAAAAAGAATTTCATTAAGCTGGTTTCTGCTGTGGAAATATGTTGTTTCGGACATGATTCTGCACAAAATATGTCAAATTCAGTGTAATCCAGGTACAAATTCAAAAGATATAGCCATTCGTTCAAAAAGTTCTTATATCACTGACTTGAAGCGTTTTTGACTAGTAGTGGAAATAACTAATGAATTTCATCAAGCCGGTTTCTGCTGTTGAAATATCTTGTTTAGAACATGATTCTGCACAATATATGTCAAATTCAGTGTAACCCAGCTTCAAGATCAAAATATATAGCCATTCGTTAAAAAAGTGCTTTTCTCACCGAGTTGAAGCGTTATTGATTAGGAGTGGAAATAACTAATGAATTTCATTAATCTGGTTTCTGCTGTTGAAATATGTTGTTTAGGACAATATTCTGCACAAAATATGTCAAATTCAGTGTAATTCAGCGACAAAATCAAAAGATATAGCCATTCGTTCAAAAAGTGTTTATCTTATCGGGTTGAAATATGTGTTTTAGGACAAGATTTTGTACAATTTATGTCAAATTCAGTGTAATCCAGGTACATTTTCAAAAGATATAGCCATTCATTCAAAAACTGCTTTTCTCACCGAGTTGAAGCGTTATTGATTAGGAGTGGAAATAACTAATGAATTTAATTAATCTGGTTTCTGCTGTTGAAATATGTTTTTTAGGACATGATTTTGCAAAAAATATGTCAAATTCAGCTTAAACCCATCACATGTTCAAAAGATATAGCCATTCGTTCAAAAACGTCTTATCTAACCGAGTTGAAGCGTTTTTGATTAGGAGTGGAAAAAACTAATGGATTTCATCAAGCTGGTTTCTGCTGTTGAAATATGTTGTTTAGGACATGATTCTGCACAATATATGTCAAATTCAGTGTAATCCAGCGAAAAGATCAAAAGATATAGCCATTCGTTCAAAAACTGCTTATCTCACCGAGTTGAAGCGTTTTTTAGTTGGAGTGGAAATAACTAATGAATTTCAATATGCTGGTTTTTGCTGTTGATATATGTTGTTTAGGACATGATTTTACACAATATATGTCAAATTTAGTGTAATCACATCACAGGTTCAAAAGATATAGCCATTCGTTCAAAAAGTGCGTATCTTATCGGGTTGAAGCGTTTTTGATTAGGAATGGAAATAACTAATGAATTTCATCAAGCCGCTTTCTGCTGTTGAAATGTGTTGTTAAGGGCATCATTCTGCAAATATATTTCAAATTCAGTGTAATCCAGCTACAAGATCAAAAGATATAGCCATTCGTTCAAAAAGTGCTTATCTCACCGAGTTGAAGCTTTTTTGATTTGGAGTGGAAATAACTAATGAATTCCATCAAGCTGGTTTCTGCTGTTGATATATGTTGTTTAGGACATGATTCTGAACAATATATGTCAAATTCAGTGTGATCCTATCACAGGTTCCAAAGATATAGCCATTCGTTCAAAAACTGCTTATCTCAACGAGTTAAAGCGTTTTGAATTGGAGTGGAATTAAATGATGAATTTCAATATGCTGGTTTTTGCTGTTGATATATGTTGTTTAGGACATGATTCTGCAATATATATGTCAAATTCAGTGTAATCCAGCTATAAATTCAAAAGATATAGCCATAAGGTCAAAAACTAAATATCTTACCGAGTTAAATCGCTTTTGTTTAGGAGTGGAAATAACTAATGAATTTCATCAAGCTGGTTTCTGCTGTTGAAATATGTTGTTTAGGACATGATTCAGCACAAAATATGTCAAATTCAATGTGATCCCATTACAAGATCAAAAGATATAGCCATTCCTTCAAAAAGGACTTATCTAACCGAAATGAAGCGTTTTTGAATAGGAGTGGGAATAACTAGTGAATTTCATCAAGCTGGTTTCTGCTGTTGAAATATGTTGTTTAGGACATGATTTTGCACAATACATTTCGTATTCAGTGTAATCCAGCTACAAGTTCAAAAGATATAGCCATTCGTTCAAAAAGTGCTTATCTCACCGAGTTGAAGCGTTTTTGATTAGGAGTGGAAATAACTAATGAATTTCATCAAGTTGGTTTCTACTGTTGAAATATGTTGTTTAGGACATGATTCTGCACAATATATGTCAAATTCTGTGTAATATCATCGAAGGTTCAAAAGATATAGCCATTCGTTCAAAAAGTTCTTATCTTATCGAGTTGAAGCATTTTTGGTTAGGAGAGGAAATAACTATTGAATTTCACCAAGCCTTTTTCTGCTGTTGATAGATGTTGTATAGGACATGATTCTGTACAATATATGTCAAATTCAGTGTAATCCAGCGACAAGATCAAAAGATATAGCCATTCGTTCGAAAACTGCTCATCTCACCGAGTTGAAGCGTTTTTGAGTTGGAGTTGAAATAACTAATGAATTTCAATATGCTGGTTTTTGCTGTTGATATATGTTGTTTAGGACATGATTCTGCACAATATATCAAATTCAGTGTAATCCAGCTATAAGTTCAAAAGATATAGCCATAAGGTCAAAAAGTGCTTATCTCGCTGAGTTGAAGCTTTTTTTGTTTTGAGTGGAAATAACTAATGAATTTCATCAAGCTGGTTTCTGCTGGTGAGATATGTTGTTTCGGACATGATTAAGCACAATATATGTCAAATTTAGTGTAATCATATCACGGGTTCAAAAGATATAGCCATTCATTCAAAAAGTGCTTATCTTATCGGGTTGAAGCGTTTTTGATTAAGACTGGAAATAACTAATGAATTTCACCAAGTTGGTTTTTGCTGTTGATATATGTTGTTTAGAACATGATTCTGCACAATACATGTCAAATTCTGTGTAATCCAGCTACAAGTTCAAAAGATATAGCCATAAGTTCAAAAAGTGCTTATCTTACAGAGATTAAATCTTTTTTGAGTTGGAGTGGAAATAACTAATGAATTTCATCATGCTGGTTTCTGCTGTTGATATATGTTGTTTAGGACAAGATTCTGCACAATTTATGTCAAATTCAGTGTGATCCCATCACAGGTTCAAAAGATATATCCATTCGTTCAAAAAGTCTTCATCTCACTGAGTTGAAGCGTTTTTGATTAGGAGTGGAAAAAAAAAAAGAATTTCATTAAGCTGGTTTCTGCTGTGGAAATATGTTGTTTCGGACATGATTCTGCACAAAATATGTCAAATTCAGTGTAATCCAGGTACAAATTCAAAAGATATAGCCATTCGTTCAAAAAGTTCTTATATCACTGACTTGAAGCGTTTTTGACTAGTAGTGGAAATAACTAATGAATTTCATCAAGCCGGTTTCTGCTGTTGAAATATCTTGTTTAGAACATGATTCTGCACAATATATGTCAAATTCAGTGTAACCCAGCTTCAAGATCAAAATATATAGCCATTCGTTAAAAAAGTGCTTTTCTCACCGAGTTGAAGCGTTATTGATTAGGAGTGGAAATAACTAATGAATTTCATTAATCTGGTTTCTGCTGTTGAAATATGTTGTTTAGGACAATATTCTGCACAAAATATGTCAAATTCAGTGTAATTCAGCGACAAAATCAAAAGATATAGCCATTCGTTCAAAAAGTGTTTATCTTATCGGGTTGAAATATGTGTTTTAGGACAAGATTTTGTACAATTTATGTCAAATTCAGTGTAATCCAGGTACATTTTCAAAAGATATAGCCATTCATTCAAAAACTGCTTTTCTCACCGAGTTGAAGCGTTATTGATTAGGAGTGGAAATAACTAATGAATTTAATTAATCTGGTTTCTGCTGTTGAAATATGTTTTTTAGGACATGATTTTGCAAAAAATATGTCAAATTCAGCTTAAACCCATCACATGTTCAAAAGATATAGCCATTCGTTCAAAAACGTCTTATCTAACCGAGTTGAAGCGTTTTTGATTAGGAGTGGAAAAAACTAATGGATTTCATCAAGCTGGTTTCTGCTGTTGAAATATGTTGTTTAGGACATGATTCTGCACAATATATGTCAAATTCAGTGTAATCCAGCGAAAAGATCAAAAGATATAGCCATTCGTTCAAAAACTGCTTATCTCACCGAGTTGAAGCGTTTTTTAGTTGGAGTGGAAATAACTAATGAATTTCAATATGCTGGTTTTTGCTGTTGATATATGTTGTTTAGGACATGATTTTACACAATATATGTCAAATTTAGTGTAATCACATCACAGGTTCAAAAGATATAGCCATTCGTTCAAAAAGTGCGTATCTTATCGGGTTGAAGCGTTTTTGATTAAGAGTGAAATTAACTAATGAATTTCATCAAGCTGGTTTCTGCTTTTGAAATATGTTGTTTAGGACATGATTCTGCAATATATATATCAAATTCAGTGAAACCCAGCTACAGGATCAAAATATATAGCCATTCGTTCAGAAAGTGCTTCTCTCACCGAG
Source organism: Fistularia commersonii (assembly GCF_037954325.1). Lineage (NCBI taxonomy): Eukaryota > Metazoa > Chordata > Actinopteri > Syngnathiformes > Fistulariidae > Fistularia > Fistularia commersonii. Next base: position 93,779 of record NW_028234008.1, read on the forward strand.
TTGAAGCGTTTTTTATTAGGGATGGAAATAACTAATGAATTTCATCAAGCTGGTTTCTCCTGTTGAAATATGTTGTTTTGAAAATGATTCTGCACAATTAATGTCAAATTCAGTGTAATCCAGCTACAAGTTCAAAAGATATCGCCATTCGTTAAAAAAGTGCTTATCTCACCGAGTTGAAGCGTTTTTTATTAGGGATGGAAATAACTAATGAATTTCATCGAGCTGGTTTCTATTGTTGAAATATGTTGTTTAGGACATGATTCTGCAATATATATGTCAAATTCAGTGTAACCCAGCTACAGGATCAAAATTTATAGCCATTCGTTCAAAAAGTGCTTTTCTCACCGAGTTGAAGCGTTTTTGATTAGGAGTGGAAATAACTAATGAATTTCATCAAGCTTGTTTCTGCCGTTGAAATATCTTGTTTAGGACATGATTCTGCACAGTATATGTCAAATTCAGTGGGATCCCATGACAGGTTAAAAAGATATAGCCCTTGGTTCAAAAAGGACTTATCTCACCGAGTTGAAGCGTTTTTGATTAGGATTGGAAACAACTAATGGATTTCAACAAACTGGTTTCTGCTGTTGAAATATGTTGTATAGGACATGATTTTGCACTAAATATTTCAAATTCAGTGTAATCCAGCGACAAGATCAAAAGATATAGCCATTCGTGCAAAAAGCGCTTATCTCACTGAGTTGAAGCGTTTTTGATTTGGAGTGGAAATAACTAATGAATTCCATCAAGCTGGTTTCTGCTGTTGATATATGTTGTTTAGGACATGATTCTGAACAATATATATGTCAAATTCAGTGTAACCCAGCTACAGGATCAAAATATATAGCCATTCGTTCATGAAGTGCTTTTCTCACCGAGTTGAACTATTTTTGATTAGGAGTGGAAATAACTAATGGATTTCATCAAGCTGGTTTTTGCTGTTGACATATGTTGTTTGGAACATGATTTTGCACAATATATGTCAAATTCAGTGTGATCCCATCACAGGTTCAAAAGATATATCCATTCGTTCAAAAAGTCTTCATCTCACTGAGTTGAAGCGTTTTTGATTAGGAGTGGAAATAACTAATGAATTTCAATATGCTGGTTTTTGCTGTTGATATATGTTGTTTAGGACATGATTGTGCACAATATATGTCAATATCAGTATAATCCAGCAACAAGATCAAAAGATATAGCCATTCGTTCAAAAACTGCTTATCTCACCGAGTTGAAGCGTTTTTGAGTTGGAGTGGAAATAACTAATGAATTTCAATATGCTGGTTTTGTGCTGTTGATATATGTTGTTTAGGACATGATTCTACACAATATATGTCAAATTCAGTGCAATCCCATTACAGGTTAAAAACATATCGCCATTCGTTAAAAAAGTCTTCATCTCACCCAGTTGAAGCGTTTTTGATTAGGAGTGAAAATAACTAATGAATTTCATCAAGCTGTTTTCTACTGTTGAAATATGTTGTTTAGGACATGATTCTGCAATATATATTTCAAATTCAGTGTAACCCAGCCACAGGATCAAAATATATAGCCATTCGTTCATAAAGTGCTTTTCTCACCGAGTTGAACTATTTTTGATTAGGAGTGGAAATAACTAATGGATTTCATCAAGCTGGTTTTTGCTGTTGACATATGTTGTTTGGAACATGATTTTGCACAATATATGTCAAATTCAGTGTAATCGAGCTCCAAGTTCAAAAGATATAGCCATTCGTTCAAAAAGTGCTTATCTCACCGAGTTGAAGCGTTTTTTATTAGGAGTGGACATAACTAATGAATTTCATCAAGCTGGTTTCTGCTGGTGATATATGTTGTTTAGAACATGATTCTGCACAATATATGTCAAATTCAGTGTAATCCCATCACATGTTCAAAAGATATAGCCATTCGTTCAAAAAGTGTTTATCTTATCGGGTTGAAGCGTTTTTGATCAAGAGTGGAAATAACTAATGAATTTCACCAAGCTGGTTTCTGGTGTTCAAATATGTTGTTCAGTACATGATTCTGCACAATATATGTCAAATTCAGTGTAATCCAGCCACAAGTTCAAAAAATATAGCCATTCGTTCAGAAAGTCCTTCTCTCACCGAGTTGAAGCGTTTTTGATTAGGAGTGGAAATAACTAATGGATTTCATCAAGCTGGTTTTTGACGTTGAAATATGTTGTTTAGAAAATGATTCTGCACAATTAATGTCAAATTCAGTGTAATCCAGCTACAACTTCAAAAGATATAGCCATTCGTTCAAAAAGTGCTTATCTCACCGAGTTGAAGCGTTTTTGATTAGGAGTGGAAATAACTAATGAATTTCATCAAGCCGCTTTCTGCTGTTGAAATGTGTTGTTTAGGGCATAATTCTGCAAATATATTTCAAATTCAGTGTAATCCAGCTACAAGATCAAAAGATATAGCCATTCGTTCAAAAAGTGCTTATCTCACCGAGTTGAAGCTTTTTTGATTTGGAGTGGAAATAACTAATGAATTCCATCAAGCTGGTTTCTGCTGTTGATATATGTTGTTTAGGACATGATTCTGAACAATATATGTCAAATTCAGTGTGATCCTATCACTGGTTCAAAAGATATAGCCATTCGTTCAAAAACTGCTTATCTCACCGAATTGAAGCGTTTTTGAGTTGGAGTGGAAATAACTAATGAATTTCAATATGCTGGTTTTTCCTGTTGATATATGTTGTTTAGGACATGATTCTGCACAATATATGTCAAATTCAGTGTAATCCAGCGACAAGATCAAAAGATATAGCCATTCGTTCAAAAACTGCTTATTTCAACGAGTTGAAGCGTTTTGAGTTGGAGTGGAATTAAATGATGAATTTCATCAAGCTGGTTTCTGCTGGATATATGTTGTTTAGAACATGATTCTGTACAATATATGTCCAATTCAGTGTAATCCCATCACAGGTTCAAAAGATAAAGCCATATAGTTCAAAAAGTGTTTATCTTATCGGGTTGAAGCGTTTTTGATTAGGAGTGGAAATAACTAATGGATTTCATCAAGCTGGTTTTTGACGTTGAAATATGTTGTTTAGAACATGATTCTGCACAATTAATGTCAAATTCAGTGTAATCCAGCTACAACTTCAAAAGATATAGCCATTCGTTCAAAAAGTTCTTATCTCATCGAGTTGAAGCGTTTTTGATTAAGAGAGGAAATAACTATTGAATATCACCAAGCCTTTTTCTGCTGTTGATAGATGTTGTATAGGACATGATTCTGTACAATATATGTCAAATTCAGTGTAATCCAGCGACATGATCAAAAGATATAGCCATTCGTTCGAAAACTGCTCATCTCACCGAGTTGAAGCGTTTTTGAGTTGGAGTTGAAATAACTAATGAGTTATCATGTGTAATCATGTCCTAAACAACATATTTCAACAGCAGAAACCAGATTAATGAAATTCATTAGTTATTTCCACGCCTAATCAATAACGCTTCAGTGAAACCCAGCTACAGGATCAAAATATATAGCCATCCGTTCAGAAAGTGCTTCTCTCACCGAGTTGAAGCTTTTTTTATTAGGGATGGAAATAACTAATGAATTTCATCAAGCTGGTTTCTCCTGTTGAAATATGTTGTTTAGAAAATGATTCTGCACAATTAATGTCAAATTCAGTGTAATCCAGCTACAAGTTCAAAAGATATCGCCATTCATTAAAAAAGTGCTTATCTCACCGAGTTGAAGCGTTTTTTATTAGGGATGGAAATAACTAATGAATTTCATCAAGCTGGTTTCTCCTGTTGAAATATGTTGTTTAGAAAATGATTCTGCACAATATATGTCAACTTCAGTGTTATCCAGCTACAAGTTAAAAAGATATATCTATAAGGTCAAAAACTGCTTATCTTATCGAGTTAAATTGTTTTTGAGTTGGAGTGGAAATAACTAATGAATTTCATCAAGCTGGTTTCTGCTGTTGATATATGTTGTCTAGGACATGATTCTGCAGGATATATGTCAATTTCAGTGTGATCCCATCACATGTTAAAAACATATAGCCATTCAATCAAAAAGTCTTCATCTCACCGAGTTGAAGCGTTTTTAATTAGGAGTGAAAATAACTAATGAATTTCATCGAGCTGGTTTCTACTGTTGAAATATGTTGTTTAGGACATGATTCTGCAATATATATGTCAAATTCAGTGTAACCCAGCTACAGGATCAAAATTTATAGCCCTTGGTTCAAAAAGTGCTTTTCTCACCGAGTTGAAGCGTTTTTGATTAGGAGTGGAAATAACTATTGAATTTCATCAAGCTGGTTTCTGCTGTTGAAATATGTTTTTTAGGACATGATTCTGCACAAAATATGTCAAATTCAGTGTAATCCCATCACAGGTTCAAAAGATATATCCATTCGTTCAAAAAGTCTTCATCTCACTGAGTTGAAGCGTTTTTGATTAGGAGTGGAAAAAAAAAAAAGGATTTGATTAAGCTGGTTTCTGCTGTGGAAATATGTTGTTTCGGACATGATTCTGCACAAAATATGTCAAATTAAGTGTAATCCAGGTACAAATTCAAAAGATATAGCCATTCGTTCAAAAAGTTCTTATATCACTGACTTGAAGCGTTTTTGACTAGTAGTGGAAATAACTAATGAATTTCATTAATCTGGTTTCTGCTGTTGAAATATCTTGTTTAGTACAATATTCTGCACAAAATATGTCAAATTCAGTGTAATTCAGCGACAAAATCAAAAGATATAGCCATTCGTTCAAAAAGTGTTCATCATTGGGTTGAAATATGTTGTTTAGGACAAGATTTTGTACAATTTATGTAAAATTCATCGCAATCCAGGTAAATTTTCAAAAGATATAGCCATTCGTTCAAAAAGTGCTTATCTCACCGAGTTGAAGCGTTTTTGATTAGGAGTGGATATAACTAATGAATTTCATTAATCTGGTTTCTGTTGTTGAAATATGTTGTTTAGGACATGATTCTGCATAAAATATGTCAAATTCAGTGTAATTCAGCGACAAAATCAAAAGATAAAGCCATTCGTTCAAAAAGTGTTTATCTTATCGGGTTGAAATATGTTGTCTAGGACATGATTCTGCAGGATATATGTCAATTTCAGTGTAATCCCATCACATGTTAAAAACATATAGCCATTCAATCAAAAAGTCTTCATCTCACCGAGTTGAAGCGTTTTTAATTAGGAGTGAAAATAACTAATGAATTTCATCGAGCTGGTTTCTACTGTTGAAATATGTTGTTTAGGACATGATTCTGCAATATATATGTCAAATTCAGTGTAACCCAGCTAAGGGATCAAAATTTATAGCCATTCGTTCAAAAAGTGCTTTTCTCACCGAGTTGAAGCGTTTTTGATTAGGAGTGGAAATAACTAATGAATTTCATCAAGCTGGTTTCTGCTGTTGAAATATGTTTTTTAGGACATGATTCTGCACAAACTATGTCAAATTCAGTGTAATCCCATCACAGGTTCAAAAGATATAGCCATTCGTTCAAAAAGTGTTTATCTTATCGGGTTGAAGCGTTTTTGATTAGGAGAGGAAATAACTAATAAATTTCATCAAGCTGGTTTCTGCTGTTGAAATATGTTGTATAGGACATGATTCTATAAAAAATATGTCAAATTCAGTGTAATCCAGCGTCAAGATCAAAAGATAAAGCCTTTCGTTCAAAAAGTGCTTATCTCACCGAGTTGAAGCGTTTTTGATTAGGAGTGGAAATAACTAATGAATTTCATCAAGCTTGTTTCTGCCGTTGAAATATCTTGTTTAGGACATGATTCTGCACAATATATGTCAAATTCAGTGGGATCCCATGACAGGTTAAAAAGATATAGCCCTTGGTTCAAAAAGGACTTATCTCACCGAGTTGAAGCGTTTTTGATTAGGATTGGAAACAACTAATGGATTTCATCAAACAGGTTTCTGCTGTTGAAATATGTTGTTTAGGACATGATTTTGCACTAAATATTTCAAATTCAGTGTAATCCAGCGACAAGATCAAAAGATATAGCCATTCGTTCAAAAACTGCTTATCTCACCGAGTTGAAGCGTTTTTTAGTTGGAGTGGAAATAACTAATGAATTTCAATATGCTGGTTTTTGCTGTTGATATATGTTGTTTAGGACACAATTTTGCACAATATATGTCAAATTTAGTGTAATCACATCACAGGTTCAAAAGATACAGCCATTCGTTCAAAAAGTGCGTATCTTATCGTGTTGAAGCGTTTTTGATGAAGAGTGAAAATAACTCATGAATTTCATCAAGCTGGTTTCTGCTTTTGAAATATGTTGTTTAGGACATGATTCTGCAATATATATGTCAAATTCAGTGAAACCCAGCTACAGGATCAAAATATATAGCCATCCGTTCAGAAAGTGCTTCTCTCACCGAGTTGAAGCTTTTTTTATTAGGGATGGAAATAACTAATGAATTTCATCAAGCTGGTTTCTCCTGTTGAAATATGTTGTTTAGAAAATGATTCTGCACAATTAATGTCAAATTCAGTGTAATCCAGCTACAAGTTCAAAAGATATCGCCATTCATTAAAAAAGTGCTTATCTCACCGAGTTGAAGCGTTTTTTATTAGGGATGGAAATAACTAATGAATTTCATCAAGCTGGTTTCTCCTGTTGAAATATGTTGTTTAGAAAATGATTCTGCACAATATATGTCAACTTCAGTGTTATCCAGCTACAAGTTAAAAAGATATATCTATAAGGTCAAAAACTGCTTATCTTATCGAGTTAAATTGTTTTTGAGTTGGAGTGGAAATAACTAATGAATTTCATCAAGCTGGTTTCTGCTGTTGATATATGTTGTCTAGGACATGGTTCTGCAGGATATATGTCAATTTCAGTGTGATCCCATCACATGTTAAAAACATATAGCCATTCAATCAAAAAGTCTTCATCTCACCGAGTTGAAGCGTTTTTAATTAGGAGTGAAAATAACTAATGAATTTCATCGAGCTGGTTTCTACTGTTGAAATATGTTGTTTAGGACATGATTCTGCAATATATATGTCAAATTCAGTGTAACCCAGCTACAAGATCAAAATTTATAGCCATTCGTTCAAAAAGTGCTTTTCTCACCGAGTTGAAGCGTTTTTGATTAGGAGTGGAAATAACTATTGAATTTCATCAAGCTGGTTTCTGCTGTTGAAATATGTTTTTTAGGACATGATTCTGCACAAAATATGTCAAATTCAGTGTAATCCCATCACAGGTTCAAAAGATATATCCATTCGTTCAAAAAGTCTTCATCTCACTGAGTTGAAGCGTTTTTGATTATGAGTGGAAAAAAAAAAAAGGATTTCATTAAGCTGGTTTCTGCTGTGGAAATATGTTGTTTCGGACATGATTCTGCACAAAATATGTCAAATTAAGTGTAATCCAGGTACAAATTCAAAAGATATAGCCATTCGTTCAAAAAGTTCTTATATCACTGACTTGAAGCGTTTTTGACTAGTAGTGGAAATAACTATTGAATTTCATTAATCTGGTTTCTGCTGTTGAAATATCTTGTTTAGTACAATATTCTGCACAAAATATGTCAAATTCAGTGTAATTCAGCGACAAAATCAAAAGATATAGCCATTCGTTCAAAAAGTGTTCATCATTGGGTTGAAATATGTTGTTTAGGACAAGATTTTGTACAATTTATGTAAAATTCATCGCAATCCAGGTAAATTTTCAAAAGATATAGCCATTCGTTCAAAAAGTGCTTATCTCACCGAGTTGAAGCGTTTTTGATTAGGAGTGGATATAACTAATGAATTTCATTAATCTGGTTTCTGTTGTTGAAATATGTTGTTTAGGACATGATTCTGCATAAAATATGTCAAATTCAGTGTAATTCAGCGACAAAATCAAAAGATAAAGCCATTCGTTCAAAAAGTGTTTATCTTATCGGGTTGAAATATGTTGTCTAGGACATGATTCTGCAGGATATATGTCAATTTCAGTGTAATCCCATCACATGTTAAAAACATATAGCCATTCAATCAAAAAGTCTTCATCTCACCGAGTTGAAGCGTTTTTAATTAGGAGTGAAAATAACTAATGAATTTCATCGAGCTGGTTTCTACTGTTGAAATATGTTGTTTAGGACATGATTCTGCAATATATATGTCAAATTCAGTGTAACCCAGCTAAGGGATCAAAATTTATAGCCATTCGTTCAAAAAGTGCTTTTCTCACCGAGTTGAAGCGTTTTTGATTAGGAGTGGAAATAACTAATGAATTTCATCAAGCTGGTTTCTGCTGTTGAAATATGTTTTTTAGGACATGATTCTGCACAAACTATGTCAAATTCAGTGTAATCCCATCACAGGTTCAAAAGATATAGCCATTCGTTCAAAAAGTGTTTATCTTATCGGGTTGAAGCGTTTTTGATTAGGAGAGGAAATAACTAATAAATTTCATCAAGCTGGTTTCTGCTGTTGAAATATGTTGTTTAGGACATGATTCTATAAAAAATATGTCAAATTCAGTGTAATCCAGCGTCAAGATCAAAAGATAAAGCCTTTCGTTCAAAAAGTGCTTATCTCACCGAGTTGAAGCGTTTTTGATTAGGAGTGGAAATAACTAATGAATTTCATCAAGCTTGTTTCTGCCGTTGAAATATCTTGTTTAGGACATGATTCTGCACAATATATGTCAAATTCAGTGGGATCCCATGACAGGTTAAAAAGATATAGCCCTTGGTTCAAAAAGGACTTATCTCACCGAGTTGAAGCGTTTTTGATTAGGATTGGAAACAACTAATGGATTTCATCAAACAGGTTTCTGCTGTTGAAATATGTTGTTTAGGACATGATTTTGCACTAAATATTTCAAATTCAGTGTAATCCAGCGACAAGATCAAAAGATATAGCCATTCGTGCAAAAAGTGCTTATCTCACGGAGTTGAAGCGTTTTTGATTTGGAGTGGAAATAACTAATGAATTCCGTCAAGCTGGTTTCTGCTGTTGATATATGTTGTTTAGGACATGATTCTGAACAATATATGTCAAATTCAGTGTGATCCCATCACATGTTCAAAGATATAGCCATTCGTTCAAAAACTGCTTATGTCACCGAGTTGAAGCGTTTTTGAGTTGGAGTGGAAATAACTAATGAATTTCAATATGCTGGTTTTTGCTGTTGATATATGTTGTTTAGGACAAGATTCTGCACAATATATGTCAATATCTGTATAATCCAGCGACAAGATCAAAAGATATAGCCATTCGTTCAAAAACTGCTGATCCCACCGAGTTGAAGCGTTTTTGAGTTGGAGTGGAAATAACTAATGAATTTCAATATGCTGTTTTTTGCTGTTGATATATGTGGTTTAGGACATGATTCTACACAATATATGTCAAATTCAGTGTAATCCAGCAACAAGTTCAAAAGATATAGCCATAAGGTCAAAAAGTAATTATCTTACCGAGTTAAATCGCTTTTGATTAGGAGTGGAAATAACTCATGAATTTCATCAAGCTGGTGTCTGCTGGTGATTTTTGTTTTTTAGAACATGATTCTGCAAAATACATGTCAAATTCAGTGTAATCCCATCACATGTTCAAAAGATATAGCCATTCGTTCAAAAAGTGTTTATCTTATCGGGTTGAAGCGTTTTTGATTAAGAGTGGAAATAACTAATGAATTTCACCAAGCTGGTTTCTGCTGTTCAAATATGTTGTTCAGTACATGATTCTGCACAATATATGTCAAATTCAGTGTAATCCAGCCACAAGTTCAAAAAATATAGCCATTCGTTCAGAAAGTCCTTCTCTCACCGATTTGAAGCGTTTTTGATTAGGAGTGGAAATAAATAATGGATTTCATCAAGCTGGTTTTTGACGTTGAAATATGTTGTTTAGAACATGATTCTGCACAATTAATTTCAAATTCAGTGTAACCCATCTTCAGCTTCAAAAGGTATAGCCATTCGTTCAAAAAGTGCTTATCTCACCGAGTTGAAGCGTTTTTGATTAGGAGTGGAAATAACTACTGAATTTTCATCAGGTTGGTTTCTACTGTTGAAATATGTTGATTAGCACATTATTCTGCACAATATATGTCAACTTCAGTGTAATCCCATCACAGGTTCAAAAGATATAGCCATTCGATCAAAAAGTGTATATCTTATCGGGTTCAAGCATTTTTGAATAGGAATGGAAATAACTAATGAATTTCATCAAGCCGCTTTCTGCTGTTGAAATGTGTTGTTTAGGGCATAATTCTGCAAATATATTTCAAATTCAGTGTAATCCAGCTACAAGATCAAAAGATATAGCCATTCGTTCAAAAACTGCTTATCTCACCGAATTGAAGCGTTTTCGAGTTGGAGTGGAAATAACTAATGAATTTCAATATGCTGGTTTTTGCTGTTGATATATGTTGTTTAGGACATGATTCTGCAATATATATGTCAAATTCAGTGTAATCCATCTATAAATTCAAAAGATATAGCCATAAGGTCAAAAAGTAATTATCTTACCGAGTTAGATCGCTTTTGTTTAGGAGTTGAAATAACTAATGAATTTCATCAAGCTGGTTTCTGCTGTTAACATATGTTGTTTAGGACATGATTCAGCACAAAAAATGTCAAATTCAGTGTGATCCCATTACAAGATCAAAAGATATAGCCATTCCTTCAAAAATGACTTATCTCACCGAAATGAAGCGTTTTTGAATAGGAGTGGGAATAACTAGTGAATTTCATCAAGCTTGTTTTTCTGTTGAAATATGTTGTTTAGAACATGATTCTGCACAATACATTTCGTATTCAGTGTAATCCAGCTACAAGTTCAAAAGATATAGCCATTCGTTCAAAAAGTGCTTATCTCACTGATTTGAAACGTTTTTGATTTTGAGTGGAAATGACTCATGAATTTCATCAAGCTGGTTTCTGTTGTTGAAATATGTTGTTTAGGACATGATTCTGCACAATATATGTCAAATTCAGTGTAATCCAGCCACAAGTTCAAAAGATATAGCCATAAGGTCAAAAACTGCTTATCTTATCGAGTTAAATCGTTATTGAGTTGGACTGGAAATAACTCATGAATTTCATCAAGCTGGTGTCTGCTGGTGATTTTTGTTTTTTAGAACATGATTCTGCAAAATACATGTCAAATTCAGTGTAATCCCATCACATGTTCAAAAGATATAGCCATTCGTTCAAAAAGTGTTTATCTTATCGGGTTGAAGCGTTTTTGATTAAGAGTGGAAATAACTAATGGATTTCATCAAGCTGGTTACTGCTGTTGAAATATGTTGTTTAGGACATGATTTTGCACAAAATATGTCAAATTCAGTTTAATCCTCCGACAAGATCAAAAAATATAGCCATTCGTGCAAAAACTGCTTATATCACCGAGTTGAAGCGTTTTTGAGTTGTAGTGGAAATAACTGATGAATTTCAAAATGCTGGTTTTTGCTATTGATATATGTTGTTTGGGACATGATTCTTCACAATGTATGTCAAATTCAGTGTAATCCAGCTATAAGTTCAAAAGATATAGCCATAATTTCAAAAAGTTCTTATCTCACTGAGTTGAAGCGTTTTTGAGATTTAGTGGAAATGACTAATGAATTTCATCAAGCTGGTTTCTGCTGTTGAAATATGTTGTTTAGGACATGATTCTGCACAATTAATGTCAAATTCAGTGTAATCCAGCTACAAGTTCAAAAGATATAGCCATAAGGTCAAAAAGTGCTTATCTCACCGAGTTGAAGCGTTTTTGATTAGGAGTGGAAATAACTACTGAATTTTCATCAGGTTGGTTTCTACTGTTGAAATATGTTGATTAGCACATTATTCTGCACAATATATGTCAACTTCAGTGTAATCCCATCACAGGTTCAAAAGATATAGCCATTCGATCAAAAAGTGTATATCTTATCGGGTTCAAGCATTTTTGATTAGGAATGGAAATAACTAATGAATTTCATCAAGCCGCTTTCTGCTGTTGAAATGTGTTGTTTAGGGCATAATTCTGCAAATATATTTCAAATTCAGTGTAATCCAGCTACAAGATCAAAAGATATAGCCATTCGTTCAAAAACTGCTTATCTCACCGAATTGAAGCGTTTTCGAGTTGGAGTGGAAATAACTAATGAATTTCAAGATGCTGGTTTTTGCTGTTGATTTATGTTGTTTAGGACATGATTCTGCAATATATATGTCAAATTCAGTGTAATCCATCTATAAATTCAAAAGATATAGCCATAAGGTCAAAAAGTAATTATCTTACCGAGTTAGATCGCTTTTGTTTAGGAGTTGAAATAACTAATGAATTTCATCAAGCTGGTTTCTGCTGTTGAAATATGTTGTTTAGGACTTGATTCAGCACAAAATATGTCAAATTCAGTGTGATCCCATTACAAGATCAAAAGATATAGCCATTCCTTCAAAAATGACTTATCTCACCGAAATGAAGCGTTTTTGAATAGGAGTGGGAATAACTAGTGAATTTCATCAAGCTTGTTTTTCTGTTGAAATATGTTGTTTAGAACATGATTCTGCACAATACATTTCGTATTCAGTGTAATCCAGCTACAAGTTCAAAAGATATAGCCATTCGTTCAAAAAGTGCTTATCTCACTGATTTGAAACGTTTTTGATTTTGAGTGGAAATGACTCATGAATTTCATCAAGCTGGTTTCTGTTGTTGAAATATGTTGTTTAGGACATGATTCTGCACAATATATGTCAAATTCAGTGTAATCCAGCCACAAGTTCAAAAGATATAGCCATAAGGTCAAAAACTGCTTATCTTATCGAGTTAAATCGTTATTGAGTTGGACTGGAAATAACTCATGAATTTCATCAAGCTGGTTTCTGCTGGATATATGTTGATTAGAACATGATTCTGTACAATATATGTCAAATTCAGTGTAATCCCATCACAGGTTCAAAAGATAAAGCCATTCTTTCAAAAAGTGTTTATCTTATCGGGTTGAAGCGTTTTTGATTAAGAGTGGAAATAACTAATGAATTTCACCAAGCTGGTTTCTGCTGTTCAAATATGTTGTTCAGTACATGATTCTGCACAATATATGTCAAATTCAGCGTGATCCAGCTACATTTGCAAAAGATATAGCCATTCGTTCAAAAAGTGCTTCTCACACCGAGTTAAATCGTTTTTGATTAGGAGTGTAAATAACTAATGGATTTCATAAGCTGGTTTTTGCCATTGAAATATGTTGTTTAGGACTTGATTCTGCACATTATATGTCAAATTCAGTGTAATTCCAACAGCGGTTCAAAAGATAGAGCCATTCTTTCAAAGAATGCTTATCTCACAGAGTTGAAGCGTTTTTGATTAGGAGAGGAAATAACTAATGAATTTCACCAAGTCTGTTTCTGCTGTTGATAGATGTTGGATAGGACATGATTCTGTACAATATATGTCAAATTCAGTGTAATCCTCCGACAAGATCAAAAAATATAGCCATTCGTGCAAAAACTGCTTATATCACCGAGTTGAAGCGTTTTTGAGTTGTAGTGGAAATAACTGATGAATTTCAAAATGCTGGTTTTTGCTATTGATATATGTTGTTTAGGACATGATTCTGCAATATATATGTCAAATTCAGTGTAATCCATCTATAAATTCAAAAGATATAGCCATAAGGTCAAAAAGTAATTATCTTACCGAGTTAGATCGCTTTTGTTTAGGAGTTGAAATAACTAATGAATTTCATCAAGCTGGTTTCTGCTGTTGAAATATGTTGTTTAGGACATGATTCAGCACAAAATATGTCAAATTCAGTGTGATCCCATTACAAGATCAAAAGATATAGCCATTCCTTCAAAAATGACTTATCTCACCGAAATGAAGCGTTTTTGAATAGGAGTGGGAATAACTAGTGAATTTCATCAAGCTTGTTTTTCTGTTGAAATATGTTGTTTAGAACATGATTCTGCACAATACATTTCGTATTCAGTGTAATCCAGCTACAAGTTCAAAAGATATAGCCATTCGTTCAAAAAGTGCTTATCTCACTGATTTGAAACGTTTTTGATTTTGAGTGGAAATGACTCATGAATTTCATCAAGCTGGTTTCTGTTGTTGAAATATGTTGTTTAGGACATGATTCTGCACAATATATGTCAAATTCAGTGTAATCCAGCCACAAGTTCAAAAGATATAGCCATAAGGTCAAAAACTGCTTATCTTATCGAGTTAAATCGTTATTGAGTTGGACTGGAAATAACTCATGAATTTCATCAAGCTGGTTTCTGCTGGATATATGTTGATTAGAACATGATTCTGTACAATATATGTCAAATTCAGTGTAATCCCATCACAGGTTCAAAAGATAAAGCCATTCTTTCAAAAAGTGTTTATCTTATCGGGTTGAAGCGTTTTTGATTAAGAGTGGAAATAACTAATGAATTTCACCAAGCTGGTTTCTGCTGTTCAAATATGTTGTTCAGTACATGATTCTGCACAATATATGTCAAATTCAGCGTGATCCAGCTACATTTGCAAAAGATATAGCCATTCGTTCAAAAAGTGCTTCTCACACCGAGTTAAATCGTTTTTGATTAGGAGTGTAAATAACTAATGGATTTCATAAGCTGGTTTTTGCCATTGAAATATGTTGTTTAGGACTTGATTCTGCACATTATATGTCAAATTCAGTGTAATTCCAACAGCGGTTCAAAAGATAGAGCCATTCTTTCAAAGAATGCTTATCTCACAGAGTTGAAGCGTTTTTGATTAGGAGAGGAAATAACTAATGAATTTCACCAAGTCTGTTTCTGCTGTTGATAGATGTTGGATAGGACATGATTCTGTACAATATATGTCAAATTCAGTGTAATCCTCCGACAAGATCAAAAAATATAGCCATTCGTGCAAAAACTGCTTATATCACCGAGTTGAAGCGTTTTTGAGTTGTAGTGGAAATAACTGATGAATTTCAAAATGCTGGTTTTTGCTATTGATATATGTTGTTTGGGACATGATTCTTCACAATGTATGTCAAATTCAGTGTAATCCAGCTATAAGTTCAAAAGATATAGCCATAAGGTCAAAAAGTTCTTATCTCACTGAGTTGAAGCGTTTTTGAGATTTAGTGGAAATGACTAATGAATTTCATCAAGCTGGTTTCTGCTGTTGAAATATGTTGTTTAGGACATGATTCTGCACAATATATGTCAAATTCAGTGTAATCCCATCACAAGATCAAAAGATATAGCCTTAAGGTCAAAAAGTACTTATCTTATCGAGTTAAATCATTTTTGAGTTGGAGTGGAAATAACTAATTAATTTCATCATGCTGGTTTCTGCTGTTTATATATGTTGTTTAGGACATGATTCTGCACAATATATGTCAAATTCAGTGTAATCCCATCACAGGTTCAAAAGATATAGCCATAAGGTCAAAAAGTGCTTATCTCACCGAGTGAAGCGTTTTTGATTAAGAGAGGAAATAACTATTAAATTTCACCAAGCCTTTTTCTGCTGTTGATAGATGTTGTATAGGACATGATTCTGCACAATATATGTCAACTTCAGTGTAATCCAGCTATAAATTCAAAAGATTTAGCCATAAGGTCAAAAAGTGCTTATCTCACTGAGTTGAAGCGTTTTTGATTTTGAGTGGTAATGACTAATGAATTTCATCAAGCTGGTTTCTACTGTTGAAATCTGTTGTTTAGGACATGATTCTGCACAATTAATGTCAAATTCAGTGTAATCCAGCTACAAGTTCAAAAGATATAGCCATAAGGTCAAAAAGTGCTTATCTCACCGAGTTAAATCGTTTTTGAGTTGGAGTGGAAATAACTCATGAATTTCATCAAGCTGGTTTCTGATGGTGATATATGTTGTTTAGAACATGATTCTGCACAATATATGTCAAATTCAGTGTAATCACAACACATGTTCAAAAGATATAGCCATTCGTTCAAAAAGTGATTACCTAATTGTGTTGAAGCGTTTTTGATTAAGAGTGGAAATAA
The DNA here is from genome assembly GCF_037954325.1 of Fistularia commersonii. Classification (NCBI taxonomy): domain Eukaryota; kingdom Metazoa; phylum Chordata; class Actinopteri; order Syngnathiformes; family Fistulariidae; genus Fistularia; species Fistularia commersonii. Next base: position 109,767 of record NW_028234008.1, read on the forward strand.
CTAATGAATTTCAACGAGCTGGTTTCTGCTTTTCAAATATGTTGTTTAGTACATGATTCTGCACAATGTATGTCAAATTCAGAGTAATCCAGCTACAAGTTCAAAAGATATAGCCATTCGTTCAAAAAGTGCTTCCCTCACCGAGTTGAAGCGTTTTTGATTAGGAGTGGAAATAACTAATGGATTTCATCAAGCTGGTTACTGCCGTTGAAATATGTTTTATAGAAAATGATTCTGCACAATTAATGTCAAATTCAGTTTAATCCTGCTACAAGTTCAAAAGATATAGCCATTTGTTCAAAAAGTGCTTATCTCACCGAATTTAAGTGTTTTTGATTAGGAGTGGAAATAACTAATGAATTTCACCAAACTGGTTTCTGCTGTTGAAATATGTTGTTTAGGACATGATTTTGCACAAAATATGTCAAATTCAGTTCAATCCTCCGACAAGATCAAAAAATATAGCCATTCGTGCAAAAACTGCTTATATCACCGAGTTGAAGCGTTTTTGAGTTGTAGTGGAAATAACTGATGAATTTCAAAATGCTGGTTTTTGCTATTGATATATGTTGTTTGGGACATGATTCTTCACAATGTATGTCAAATTCAGTGTAATCCAGCTATAAGTTCAAAAGATATAGCCATAAGGTCAAAAAGTTCTTTTTCTCACTGAGTTGAAGCGTTTTTGAGATTTAGTGGAAATGACTAATGAATTTCATCAAGCTGGTTTCTGCTGTTGAAATATGTTGTTTAGGACATGATTCTGCACAATATATGTCAAATTCAGTGTAATCCCATCACAAGATCAAAAGATATAGCCTTAAGGTCAAAAAGTACTTATCTTATCGAGTTAAATCGTTTTTGAGTTGGAGTGGAAATAACTAATTAATTTCATCATGCTGGTTTCTGCTGTTTATATATGTTGTTTAGGACATGATTCTGCACAATATATGTCAAATTCAGTGTAATCCCATCACAGGTTCAAAAGATATAGCCTTAAGGTCAAAAAGTGCTTATCTCACCGAGTTGAAGCGTTTTTGATTAAGAGAGGAAATAACTATTAAATTTCACCAAGCCTTTTTCTGCTGTTGATAGATGTTGTATAGGACATGATTCAGCACAATATATGTCAACTTCAGTGTAATCCAGCTATAAATTCAAAAGATTTAGCCATAAGGTCAAAAAGTGCTTATCTCACTGAGTTGAAGCGTTTTTGATTTTGAGTGGTAATGACTAATGAATTTCATCAAGCTGGTTTCTACTGTTGAAATCTGTTGTTTAGGACATGATTCTGCACAATTAATGTCAAATTCAGTGTAATCCAGCTACAAGTTCAAAAGATATAGCCATAAGGTCAAAAAGTGCTTATCTCACCGAGTTGAAGCGTTTTTGAGTTGGAGTGGAAATAACTCATGAATTTCATCAAGCTGGTTTCTGATGGTGATATATGTTGTTTAGAACATGATTCTGCACAATATATGTCAAATTCAGTGTAATCACAACACATGTTCAAAAGATATAGCCATTCGTTCAAAAAGTGATTACCTAATTGTGTTGAAGCGTTTTTGATTAAGAGTGGAAATAACTAATGAATTTCAACGAGCTGGTTTCTGCTTTTCAAATATGTTGTTTAGTACATGATTCTGCACAATATATGTCAAATTCAGAGTAATCCAGCTACAAGTTCAAAAGATATAGCCATTCGTTCAAAAAGTGCTTCCCTCACCGAGTTGAAGCGTTTTTGATTAGGAGTGGAAATAACTAATGGATTTCATCAAGCTGGTTACTGCCGTTGAAATATGTTTTATAGAAAATGATTCTGCACAATTAATGTCAAATTCAGTTTAATCCTGCTACAAGTTCAAAAGATATAGCCATTTGTTCAAAAAGTGCTTATCTCACCGAATTTAAGTGTTTTTGATTAGGAGTGGAAATAACTAATGAATTTCACCAAACTGGTTTCTGCTGTTGAAATATGTTGTTTAGGACATGATTTTGCACAAAATATGTCAAATTCAGTTCAATCCTCCGACAAGATCAAAAAATATAGCCATTCGTGCAAAAACTGCTTATATCACCGAGTTGAAGCGTTTTTGAGTTGTAGTGGAAATAACTGATGAATTTCAAAATGCTGGTTTTTGCTATTGATATATGTTGTTTGGGACAAGATTCTGCACAATTTATGTCAAATTCAGTGTGATCCCATCACAGGTTCAAAAGATATATCCATTCGTTCAAAAAGTCTTCATCTCACTGAGTTGAAGCGTTTTTGATTAGGAGTGGAAAAAAAAAAAGAATTTCATTAAGCTGGTTTCTGCTGTGGAAATATGTTGTTTCGGACATGATTCTGCACAAAATATGTCAAATTCAGTGTAATCCAGGTACAAATTCAAAAGATATAGCCATTCGTTCAAAAAGTTCTTATATCACTGACTTGAAGCGTTTTTGACTAGTAGTGGAAATAACTAATGAATTTCATCAAGCCGGTTTCTGCTGTTGAAATATCTTGTTTAGAACATGATTCTGCACAATATATGTCAAATTCAGTGTAACCCAGCTTCAAGATCAAAATATATAGCCATTCGTTAAAAAAGTGCTTTTCTCACCGAGTTGAAGCGTTATTGATTAGGAGTGGAAATAACTAATGAATTTCATTAATCTGGTTTCTGCTGTTGAAATATGTTGTTTAGGACAATATTCTGCACAAAATATGTCAAATTCAGTGTAATTCAGCGACAAAATCAAAAGATATAGCCATTCGTTCAAAAAGTGTTTATCTTATCGGGTTGAAATATGTGTTTTAGGACAAGATTTTGTACAATTTATGTCAAATTCAGTGTAATCCAGGTACATTTTCAAAAGATATACCCATTCGTTAAAAAAGTGCTTTTCTCACCGAGTTGAAGCGTTATTGATTAGGAGTGGAAATAACTAATGAATTTCATTAATCTGGTTTCTGCTGTTGAAATATGTTTTATAGGACATGATTCTGCACAATATATGTCAAATTCAGTGTAATCCAGCGAAAAGATCAAAAGATATAGCCATTCGTTCAAAAACTGCTTATCTCACCGAGTTGAAGCGTTTTTTAGTTGGAGTGGAAATAACTAATGAATTTCAATATGCTGGTTTTTGCTGTTGATATATGTTGTTTAGGACATGATTTTGCACAATTTATGTAAAATTTAGTGCAATCCAGGTACATTTTCAAAAGATATAGCCATTCGTTCAAAAAGTGCTTATCTCACCGAGTTGAAGCGTTTTTGATTAGGAATGGAAATAACTGATGAATTTCATTAATCTGGTTTCTAATGTTGAAATATGTTGTTTAGGACATGATTCTGCATAAAATTTGTCAAATTCAGTGTAATTCAGCGACAAAATCAAAAGATATAGCCATTCGTTCAAAAAGTGTTTATCTTATCGGGTTGAAATATGTTGTTTAGGACAAGATTCTGCATAAAATTTGTCAAATTCAGTGTAATTCAGCGACAAAATCAAAAGATATAGCCATTCGTTCAAAAAGTGTTTATCTTATCGGGTTTAAATATGTTGTTTAGGACAAGATTTTGTACAATTTATGTAAAATTTAGTGCAATCCAGGTACATTTTCAAAAGATATAGCCATTCGTTCAAAAAGTGCTTATCTCACCGAGTTGAAGCGTTTTTGATTAGGAATGGAAATAACTGATGAATTTCATTAATCTGGTTTCTAATGTTGAAATATGTTGTTTAGGACATGATTCTGCATAAAATTTGTCAAATTCAGTGTAATTCAGCGACAAAATCAAAAGATATAGCCATTCGTTCAAAAAGTGTTTATCTTATCGGGTTGAAATATGTTGTTTAGGACAAGATTTTCTACAATTTATGTCAAATTCAGTGTAATCCAGGTACATTTTCAAAAGATATACCCATTCGATAAAAAAGTGCTTTTCTCACCGAGTTGAAGCGTTATTGATTAGGAGTGGAAATAACTAATGAATTTCATTAATCTGGTTTCTGCTGTTGAAATATGTTTTATAGGACATGATTCTGCACAATATATGTCAAATTCAGTGTAATCCAGCGAAAAGATCAAAAGATATAGCCATTCGTTCAAAAACTGCTTATCTCACCGAGTTGAAGCGTTTTTTAGTTGGAGTGGAAATAACTAATGAATTTCAATATGCTGGTTTTTGCTGTTGATATATGTTGTTTAGGACATGATTTTGCACAATATATGTCAAATTTAGTGTAATCACATCACAGGTTCAAAAGATATAGCCATTCGTTCAAAAAGTGCGTATCTTATCGGGTTGAAGCGTTTTTGATTAAGAGTGAAAATAACTAATGAATTTCATCAAGCTGGTTTCTACTTTTGAAATATGTTGTTTAGGACATGATTCTGCAATATATATGTCAAATTCAGTGAAACCCAGCTACAGGATCAAAATATATAGCCATTCGTTCAGAAAGTGCTTCTCTCACCGAGTTAGGCGTTTTTTATTAGGGATGGAAATAACTAATGAATGTCATCAAGCTGGTTTCTCCTGTTGAAATATGTTGTTTTGACAATGATTCTGCACAATTAATGTCAAATTCAGTGTAATCCAGCTACAAGTTCAAAAGATATCGTCATTCGTTAAAAAAGTGCTTATCTCACCGAGTTGAAGCGTTTTTTATTAGGGATGGAAATAACTAATGAATTTCATCAAGCTGGTTTCTCCTGTTGAAATATGTTGTTTAGAAAATGATTCTGCACAATATATGTCAACTTCAGTGTTATCCAGCTACAAGTTAAAAAGATATATCTATAAGGTCAAAAACTGCTTATCTTATCGAGTTAAAATGTTTTTAAGTTGGAGTGGAAATAACTAATGAATTTCATCAAGCTGGTTTCTGCTGTTGATATATGTTGTCTAGGACATGATTCTGCAGGATATATGTCAATTTCAGTGTAATCCCATCACATGTTAAAAACATATAGCCATTCATTCAAAAAGTCTTCATCTCACCGAGTTGAAGCGTTTTTGATTAGGAGTGAAAATAACGTAATGAATTTCATCGAGCTGGTTTCTACTGTTGAAATATGTTGTTTAGGACATGATTCTGCAATATATATGTCAAATTCAGTGTAACCCAGCTACAGGATCAAAATTTATAGCCATTCGTTCAAAAAGTGCTTTTCTCACCGAGTTGAAGCGTTTTTGATTAGGAGTGGAAATAACTAATGAATTTCATCAAGCTTGTTTCTGCCGTTGAAATATGTTGTTTAGGACATGATTCTGCACAATATATGTCAAATTCAGTGGGATCCCATGACAGGTTAAAAAGATATAGCCCTTGGTTCAAAAAGGACTTATCTCACCGAGTTGAAGCGTTTTTGATTAGGATTGGAAACAACTAATGGATTTCATCAAACTGGTTTCTGCTGTTGAAATATGTTGTTTAGGACATGATTTTGCACTAAATATTTCAAATTCAGTGTAATCCAGCGACAAGATCAAAAGATATAGCCATTTGTGCAAAAAGTGCTTATATCACGGAGTTGAAGCGTTTTTGATTTGGAGTGGAAATAACTAATGAATTCCATCAAGCTGGTTTCTGCTGTTGATATATGTTGTTTAGGACATGATTCTGAACAATATATGTCAAATTCAGTGTGATCCCGTCACATGTTGAAAAGATATAGCCATTCGTTCAAAGAGTGCTTATCTTACCGAGTTGAAGCGTTTTTTAGTTGGAGTGGAAATAACTAATGAATTTCAATATGCTGGTTTTTGCTGTTGATATATGTGGTTTAGGACATGATTCTACACAATATATGTCAAATTCAGTGTAATCCAGCAACAAGTTCAAAATATAGAGCCATAAGGTCAAAAAGAAATTATCTTACCGAGTTAAATCGCTTTTGATTAGGAGTGGAAATAACTCATGAATTTCATCAAGCAGGTGTCTGCTGGTGATTTTTGTTTTTTAGAACATGATTCTGCAAAATACATGTCAAATTCAGTGTAATCCCATCACATGTTCAAAAGATATAGCCATTCGTTCAAAAAGTGTTTATCTTATCGGGTTGAGGAGTTTTTGATTAAGAGTGGAAATAACTAATGAATTTCACCAAGCTGGTTTCTGCTGTTCAAATATGTTGTTCAGTACATGATTCTGCACAATATATGTCAAATTCAGTGTAATCCAGCGACAAGTTCAAAAGATATAGCCATTCGTTCAAAAAGTGCTTCTCTCACCGAGTTGAAGCGTTTTTTATTAGGAGTGGAAATGACTAATGGATTTCATCAAGCTGGTTTCTACTATTGAAATATGTTGATTAGGACATGATTCTGCACAATATATGTTAACTTCAGTGTAATCCCATTACAGGTTAAAAATATATAGCCATTCGTTCAAAAAGTCTTCATCTCACCCAGTTGAAGCGTTTTTGATTAGGAGTGAAAATAACTAATGAATTTCATCAAGATGTTTTCTACTGTTGAAATATGTTGTTTAGGACATGATTCTGCAATATATATGTCAAATTCAGTGTAACCCAGCTACAGGATCAAAATATATAGCCATTCGTTCATAAAGTGCTTTTCTCACCGAGTTGAACTATTTTTGATTAGGAGTGGAAATAACTAATGGATTTCATCAAGCTGTTTTCTACTGTTGAAATATGTTGTTTAGGACATGATTCTGCAATATATATGTCAAATTCAGTGTAACCCAGCTACAGGATCAAAATATATAGCCATTCGTTCATAAAGTGCTTTTCTCACCGAGTTGAACTATTTTTGATTAGGAGTGGAAATAACTAATGGATTTCATCAAGCTGGTTTCTGCTGGTGATATATGTTGTTTAGAACATGATTTTGCAATATATATGTCAAATTCATTGTAATCCCATCACATGTTCAAAAGATATAGCCATTCGTTCAAAAAGTGTTTATCTTATCGGGTTGAAGCGTTTTTGATTAAGAGTGGAAATAACTAATGAATTTCACCAAGCTGGTTTCTGCTGTTCAAATATGTTGTTCAGTACATGATTCTGCACAATATATGTCAAATTCAGTGTAATCCAGCCACAAGTTCAAAAAATATACCCATTCGTTCAGAAAGTCCTTCTCTCACCGAGTTGAAGCGTTTTTGATTAGGAGTGGAAGTAACTCATGGATTTCATCAAGCTGGTTTTTGACGTTGAAATATGTTGTTTAGAACATGATTCTGCACAATTAATGTCAAATTCAGTGTAATCCAGCTACAACTTCAAAAGATATAGCCATTCGTTCAAAAAGTGCTTATCTCACCGAGTTGAAGCGTTTTTGATTAGGAGTGGAAATAACTAATGAATTTCATCAGGTTGGTTTCTACTGTTGAAATATGTTGATTAGCACATTATTCTGCACAATATATGTCAACTTCAGTGTAATCCCTTCACCGGTTCAAAAGATATAGCCATTCGATCAAAAAGTGTATATCTTATCGGATTGAAGCGTTTTTAATTAGGAACGGAAATAACTAATGAATTTCATCAAGCCACTTTCTGCTGTTGAAATGTGTTGTTTCGGGCATAATTCTGCAAATATATTTCAAATTCAGTGTAATCCAGCTACAAGATCAAAAGATATAGCCATTCGTCGAAAAAGTGCTTATCTCACCGAGTTGAAGCTTTTTTGATTAGGAGTGGAAATAACTAATGAATTCCATCAAGCTGGTCTCTGCTGTTGATATATGTTGTTTAGGACATGATTCTGAACAATATATGTCAAATTCAGTGTGATCCTATCACAGGTTCCAAAGATATAGCCATTCGTTCAAAAACTGCTTATCTCACCGATTGAAGCGTTTTTGAGCTGGAGTGGAAAAAACTAATGAATTTCAATATGCTGGTTTTTGCTGTTGATATATGTTGTTTAGGACATGATTCTGCACAATATATGTCAAATTCAGTATAATCCAGCGACAAGATCAAAAGATATAGCCATTCGTTCAAAAACTGCTTATCTCAACGAGTTGAAGCGTTTTGAGTTGGAGTGGAATTAAATGATGAATTTCAATATGCTGGTTTTTGCTGTTGATATATGTTGTTTCGGACATGATTCTGCACAAAATATGTCAAATTCAGTGTAATCCAGGTACAAATTCAAAAGATATAGCCATTCGTTCAAAAAGTTCTTATATCACTGACTTGAAGCGTTTTTGACTAGTAGTGGAAATAACTAATGAATTTTATCAAGCCGGTTTCTGCTGTTGAAATATCTTGTTTAGAACATGATTCTGCACAATATATGTCAAATTCAGTGTAATCCAGCTATAAATTCAAAAGATATAGCCATAAGGTCAAAAACTAATTATCTTACCGAGTTAAATCGCTTTTGTTTAGGAGTGGAAATAACTAATGAATTTCATCAAGTTGGTTTCTGCTGTTGAAATATGTTGTTTAGGACATGATTCAGCACAAAATATGTCAATTTCAATGTGATCCCATTACAAGATCAAAAGATATAGCCATTCCTTCAAAAAGGACTTATCTCACCGAAATGAAGCGTTTTTAAATAGGAGTGGGAATAACTAGTGAATTTCATCAAGCTGGTTTCTGCTGTTGAAATATGTTGTTTAGAACATGATTCTGCACAATACATTTCGTATTCAGTGTAATCCAGCTACAAGTTCAAAAGATATAGCCATTCGTTCAAAAAGTGCTTATCTCACCGAGTTGAAGCGTTTTTGATTAGGAGTGGAAATAACTAATGAATTTCATCAAGTTGGTTTCTACTGTTGAAATATGTTGTTTAGGACATGATTCTGCACAATATATGTCAAATTCTGTGTAATCCCATCGAAGGTTCAAAAGATATAGCCATTCGTTCAAAAAGTTCTTATCTTATCGAGTTGAAGCGTTTTTGATTAAGAGAGGAAATAACTATTGAATTTCACCAAGCCTTTTTCTGCTGTTGATAGATGTTGTATAGGACATGATTCTGTACAATATATGTCAAATTCAGTGTAATCCAGCGACAAGATCAAAAGATATAGCCATTCGTTCGAAAACTGCTCATCTCACCGAGTTGAAGCGTTTTTGAGTTGGAGTTGAAATAACTAATGAATTTCAATATGCTGGTTTTTGCTTTTGATATATGTTGTTTAGGACATGATTCTGCAAAATATATCAAATTCAATGTAATCCAGCTATAAGTTCAAAAGATATAGCCATAAGGTCAAAAAGTGCTTATCTCGCTGAGTTGAAGCTTTTTTTGTTTTTGAGTGGAAATGACTAATGAATTTCATCAAGCTGGTTTCTGCTGTTGAGATATGTTGTTTCGGACATGATTAAGCACAATATATGTCAAATTTAGTGTAATCACATCACGGGTTCAAAAGATATAGCCATTCGTTCAAAAAGTGCTTATCTTATCGGGTTGAAGCGTTTTTGATTAAGAGTGGAAATAACTAATGAATTTCACCACTTTGGTTTTTGCTGTTGATATATGTTGTTTAGAACATGATTCTGCACAATACATGTCAAATTCTGAGTAATCCAGCTACAAGTTCAAAAGATATAGCCATAAGGTCAAAAAGTGCTTATCTTACAGAGATTAAATCTTTTTTGAGTTGGAGTGGAAATAACTAATGAATTTCATCATGCTGGTTTCTGCTGTTGATATATGTTGTTTAGGATAAGATTCTGCACAATATATGTCAAATTCAGTTTGATCCCATCACAGGTTCAAAAGATATATCCATTCGTTCAAAAAGTCTTCATCTCACTGAGTTGAAGCGTTTATGATTAGGAGTGGAAAAAAAAAAAGAATTTCATTAAGCTGGTTTCTGCTGTGGAAATATGTTGTTTCGGACATGATTCTGCACAAAATATGTCAAATTCAGTGTAATCCAGGTACAAATTCAAAAGATATAGCCATTCGTTCAAAAAGTTCTTATATCACTGACTTGAAGCGTTTTTGACTAGTAGTGGAAATAACTAATGAATTTCATCAAGCCAGTTTCTGCTGTTGAAATATCTTGTTTAGAACATGATTCTGCACAATATATGTCAAATTCAGTGTAACCCAGCTTCAAGATCAAAATATATAGCCATTCGTTAAAAAAGTGCTTTTCTCACCGAGTTGAAGCGTTATTGATTAGGAGTGGAAATAACTATTGAATTTCATTAATCTGGTTTCTGCTGTTGAAATATGTTGTTTAGGACAATAATCTGCACAAAATATGTCAAATTCAGTGTAATTCAGCGACAAAATCAAAAGATATAGCCATTCGTTCAAAAAGTGTTTATCTTATCGGGTTGAAATATGTTGTTTAGGACAAGATTTTGTACAATTTATGTCAAATTCAGTGTAATGCAGGTACATTTTCAAAAGATATACCCATTCGTTAAAAAAGTGCTTTTCTCACCGAGTTGAAGCGTTATTGATTAGGAGTGGAAATAACTAATCAATTTCATTAATCTGGTTTCTGCTGTTTAAATATGTTGTTTAGGACATGATTCTGCAAAAAATATGTCAAATTCAGCTTAAACCCATCACATGTTCAAAAGATATAGCCATTCGTTCAAAAACGTATTATCTAACCGAGTTGAAGCGTTTTTGATTAGGAGTGGAAAAAACGAATGGATTTCACCAAGCTGGTTTCTGCTTTTGAAATATGTTGTTTAGGACATGATTCTGCAATATATATGTCAAATTCAGTGAAACCCAGCTACAGGATCAAAAAATATTGCCATTCGTTCAGAAAGTGCTTCTCTCACCGAGTTGAAGCTTTTTTTATTAGGGATGGAAATAACTAATGAATTTCATCAAGCCACTTTCTGCTGTTGAAATGTGTTGTTTCGGGCATAATTCTGCAAATATATTTCAAATTCAGTGTAATCCAGCTACAAGATCAAAAGATATAGCCATTCGTTGAAAAAGTGCTTATCTCACCGAGTTGAAGCTTTTTTGATTAGGAGTGGAAATAACTAATGAATTCCATCAAGCTGGTTTCTGCTGTTGATATATGTTGTTTAGGACATGATTCTGAACAATATATGTCAAATTCAGTGTGATCCTATCACAGGTTCCAAAGATATAGCCATTCGTTCAAAAACTGCTTATCTCACCGATTGAAGCGTTTTTGAGCTGGAGTGGAAAAAACTAATGAATTTCAATATGCTGGTTTTTGCTGTTGATATATGTTGTTTAGGACATGATTCTGCACAATATATGTCAAATTCAGTATAATCCAGCGACAAGATCAAAAGATATAGCCATTCGTTCAAAAACTGCTTATCTAAACGAGTTGAAGCGTTTTGAGTTGGAGTGGAATTAAATGATGAATTTCAATATGCTGGTTTTTGCTGTTGATATATGTTGTTTCGGACATGATTCTGCACAAAATATGTCAAATTCAGTGTAATCCAGGTACAAATTCAAAAGATATAGCCATTCGTTCAAAAAGTTCTTATATCACTGACTTGAAGCGTTTTTGACTAGTAGTGGAAATAACTAATGAATTTTATCAAGCCGGTTTCTGCTGTTGAAATATCTTGTTTAGAACATGATTCTGCACAATATATGTCAAATTCAGTGTAATCCAGCTATAAATTCAAAAGATATAGCCATAAGGTCAAAAACTAATTATCTTACCGAGTTAAATCGCTTTTGTTTAGGAGTGGAAATAACTAATGAATTTCATCAAGTTGGTTTCTGCTGTTGAAATATGTTGTTTAGGACATGATTCAGCACAAAATATGTCAATTTCAATGTGATCCCATTACAAGATCAAAAGATATAGCCATTCCTTCAAAAAGGACTTATCTCACCGAAATGAAGCGTTTTTAAATAGGAGTGGGAATAACTAGTGAATTTCATCAAGCTGGTTTCTGCTGTTGAAATATGTTGTTTAGAACATGATTCTGCACAATACATTTCGTATTCAGTGTAATCCAGCTACAAGTTCAAAAGATATAGCCATTCGTTCAAAAAGTGCTTATCTCACCGAGTTGAAGCGTTTTTGATTAGGAGTGGAAATAACTAATGAATTTCATCAAGTTGGTTTCTACTGTTGAAATATGTTGTTTAGGACATGATTCTGCACAATATATGTCAAATTCTGTGTAATCCCATCGAAGGTTCAAAAGATATAGCCATTCGTTCAAAAAGTTCTTATCTTATCGAGTTGAAGCGTTTTTGATTAAGAGAGGAAATAACTATTGAATTTCACCAAGCCTTTTTCTGCTGTTGATAGATGTTGTATAGGACATGATTCTGTACAATATATGTCAAATTCAGTGTAATCCAGCGACAAGATCAAAAGATATAGCCATTCGTTCGAAAACTGCTCATCTCACCGAGTTGAAGCGTTTTTGAGTTGGAGTTGAAATAACTAATGAATTTCAATATGCTGGTTTTTGCTTTTGATATATGTTGTTTAGGACATGATTCTGCAAAATATATCAAATTCAATGTAATCCAGCTATAAGTTCAAAAGATATAGCCATAAGGTCAAAAAGTGCTTATCTCGCTGAGTTGAAGCTTTTTTTGTTTTTGAGTGGAAATGACTAATGAATTTCATCAAGCTGGTTTCTGCTGTTGAGATATGTTGTTTCGGACATGATTAAGCACAATATATGTCAAATTTAGTGTAATCACATCACGGGTTCAAAAGATATAGCCATTCGTTCAAAAAGTGCTTATCTTATCGGGTTGAAGCGTTTTTGATTAAGAGTGGAAATAACTAATGAATTTCACCACTTTGGTTTTTGCTGTTGATATATGTTGTTTAGAACATGATTCTGCACAATACATGTCAAATTCTGAGTAATCCAGCTACAAGTTCAAAAGATATAGCCATAAGGTCAAAAAGTGCTTATCTTACAGAGATTAAATCTTTTTTGAGTTGGAGTGGAAATAACTAATGAATTTCATCATGCTGGTTTCTGCTGTTGATATATGTTGTTTAGGATAAGATTCTGCACAATATATGTCAAATTCAGTGTGATCCCTACACAGGTTCAAAAGATATATCCATTCGTTCAAAAAGTCTTCATCTCACTGAGTTGAAGCGTTTATGATTAGGAGTGGAAAAAAAAAAAAAGAATTTCATTAAGCTGGTTTCTGCTGTGGAAATATGTTGTTTCGGACATGATTCTGCACAAAATATGTCAAATTCAGTGTAATCCAGGTACAAATTCAAAAGATATAGCCATTCGTTCAAAAAGTTCTTATATCACTGACTTGAAGCGTTTTTGACTAGTAGTGGAAATAACTAATGAATTTCATCAAGCCAGTTTCTGCTTTTGAAATATCTTGTTTAGAACATGATTCTGCACAATATATGTCAAATTCAGTGTAACCCAGCTTCAAGATCAAAATATATAGCCATTCGTTAAAAAAGTGCTTTTCTCACCGAGTTGAAGCGTTATTGATTAGGAGTGGAAATAAGTATTGAATTTCATTAATCTGGTTTCTGCTGTTGAAATATGTTGTTTAGGACAATAATCTGCACAAAATATGTCAAATTCAGTGTAATTCAGCGACAAAATCAAAAGATATAGCCATTCGTTCAAAAAGTGTTTATCTTATCGGGTTGAAATATGTTGTTTAGGACAAGATTTTGTACAATTTATGTCAAATTCAGAGTAATGCAGGTACATTTTCAAAAGATATACCCATTCGTTAAAAAAGTGCTTTTCTCACCGAGTTGAAGCGTTATTGATTAGGAGTGGAAATAACTAATCAATTTCATTAATCTGGTTTCTGCTGTTTAAATATGTTGTTTAGGACATGATTCTGCAAAAAATATGTCAAATTCAGCTTAAACCCATCACATGTTCAAAAGATATAGCCATTCGTTCAAAAACGTATTATCTAACCGAGTTGAAGCGTTTTTGATTAGGAGTGGAAAAAACTAATGGATTTCACCAAGCTGGTTTCTGCTTTTGAAATATGTTGTTTAGGACATGATTCTGCAATATATATGTCAAATTCAGTGAAACCCAGCTACAGGATCAAAAAATATTGCCATTCGTTCAGAAAGTGCTTCTCTCACCGAGTTGAAGCTTTTTTTATTAGGGATGGAAATAACTAATGAATTTCATCAAGCCACTTTCTGCTGTTGAAATGTGTTGTTTCGGGCATAATTCTGCAAATATATTTCAAATTCAGTGTAATCCAGCTACAAGATCAAAAGATATAGCCATTCGTTGAAAAAGTGCTTATCTCACCGAGTTGAAGCTTTTTTGATTAGGAGTGGAAATAACTAATGAATTCCATCAAGCTGGTTTCTGCTGTTGATATATGTTGTTTAGGACATGATTCTGAACAATATATGTCAAATTCAGTGTGATCCTATCACAGGTTCCAAAGATATAGCCATTCGTTCAAAAACTGCTTATCTCACCGATTGAAGCGTTTTTGAGCTGGAGTGGAAAAAACTAATGAATTTCAATATGCTGGTTTTTGCTGTTGATATATGTTGTTTAGGACATGATTCTGCACAATATATGTCAAATTCAGTATAATCCAGCGACAAGATCAAAAGATATAGCCATTCGTTCAAAAACTGCTTATCTCAACGAGTTGAAGCGTTTTGAGTTGGAGTGGAATTAAATGATGAATTTCAATATGCTGGTTTTTGCTGTTGATATATGTTGTTTCGGACATGATTCTGCACAAAATATGTCAAATTCAGTGTAATCCAGGTACAAATTCAAAAGATATAGCCATTCGTTCAAAAAGTTCTTATATCACTGACTTGAAGCGTTTTTGACTAGTAGTGGAAATAACTAATGAATTTCATCAAGCCGGTTTCTGCTGTTGAAATATCTTGTTTAGAACATGATTCTGCACAATATATGTCAAATTCAGTGTAATCCAGCTATAAATTCAAAAGATATAGCCATAAGGTCAAAAACTAATTATCTTACCGAGTTAAATCGCTTTTGTTTAGGAGTGGAAATAACTAATGAATTTCATCAAGTTGGTTTCTGCTGTTGAAATATGTTGTTTAGGACATGATTCAGCACAAAATATGTCAATTTCAATGTGATCCCATTACAAGATCAAAAGATATAGCCATTCCTTCAAAAAGGACTTATCTCACCGAAATGAAGCGTTTTTAAATAGGAGTGGGAATAACTAGTGAATTTCATCAAGCTGGTTTCTGCTGTTGAAATATGTTGTTTAGAACATGATTCTGCACAATACATTTCGTATTCAGTGTAATCCAGCTACAAGTTCAAAAGATATAGCCATTCGTTCAAAAAGTGCTTATCTCACCGAGTTGAAGCGTTTTTGATTAGGAGTGGAAATAACTAATGAATTTCATCAAGTTGGTTTCTACTGTTGAAATATGTTGTTTAGGACATGATTCTGCACAATATATGTCAAATTCTGTGTAATCCCATCGAAGGTTCAAAAGATATAGCCATTCGTTCAAAAAGTTCTTATCTTATCGAGTTGAAGCGTTTTTGATTAAGAGAGGAAATAACTATTGAATTTCACCAAGCCTTTTTCTGCTGTTGATAGATGTTGTATAGGACATGATTCTGTACAATATATGTCAAATTCAGTGTAATCCAGCGACAAGATCAAAAGATATAGCCATTCGTTCGAAAACTGCTCATCTCACCGAGTTGAAGCGTTTTTGAGTTGGAGTTGAAATAACTAATGAATTTCAATATGCTGGTTTTTGCTTTTGATATATGTTGTTTAGGACATGATTCTGCAAAATATATCAAATTCAATGTAATCCAGCTATAAGTTCAAAAGATATAGCCATAAGGTCAAAAAGTGCTTATCTCGCTGAGTTGAAGCTTTTTTTGTTTTTGAGTGGAAATGACTAATGAATTTCATCAAGCTGGTTTCTGCTGTTGAGATATGTTGTTTCGGACATGATTAAGCACAATATATGTCAAATTTAGTGTAATCACATCACGGGTTCAAAAGATATAGCCATTCGTTCAAAAAGTGCTTATCTTATCGGGTTGAAGCGTTTTTGATTAAGAGTGGAAATAACTAATGAATTTCACCACTTTGGTTTTTGCTGTTGATATATGTTGTTTAGAACATGATTCTGCACAATACATGTCAAATTCTGAGTAATCCAGCTACAAGTTCAAAAGATATAGCCATAAGGTCAAAAAGTGCTTATCTTACAGAGATTAAATCTTTTTTGAGTTGGAGTGGAAATAACTAATGAATTTCATCATGCTGGTTTCTGCTGTTGATATATGTTGTTTAGGATAAGATTCTGCACAATATATGTCAAATTCAGTGTGATCCCATCACAGGTTCAAAAGATATATCCATTCGTTCAAAAAGTCTTCATCTCACTGAGTTGAAGCGTTTATGATTAGGAGTGGAAAAAAAAAAAGAATTTCATTAAGCTGGTTTCTGCTGTGGAAATATGTTGTTTCGGACATGATTCTGCACAAAATATGTCAAATTCAGTGTAATCCAGGTACAAATTCAAAAGATATAGCCATTCGTTCAAAAAGTTCTTATATCACTGACTTGAAGCGTTTTTGACTAGTAGTGGAAATAACTAATGAATTTCATCAAGCCAGTTTCTGCTGTTGAAATATCTTGTTTAGAACATGATTCTGCACAATATATGTCAAATTCAGTGTAACCCAGCTTCAAGATCAAAATATATAGCCATTCGTTAAAAAAGTGCTTTTCTCACCGAGTTGAAGCGTTATTGATTAGGAGTGGAAATAACTATTGAATTTCATTAATCTGGTTTCTGCTGTTGAAATATGTTGTTTAGGACAATAATCTGCACAAAATATGTCAAATTCAGTGTAATTCAGCGACAAAATCAAAAGATATAGCCATTCGTTCAAAAAGTGTTTATCTTATCGGGTTGAAATATGTTGTTTAGGACAAGATTTTGTACAATTTATGTCAAATTCAGAGTAATGCAGGTACATTTTCAAAAGATATACCCATTCGTTAAAAAAGTGCTTTTCTCACCGAGTTGAAGCGTTATTGATTAGGAGTGGAAATAACTAATCAATTTCATTAATCTGGTTTCTGCTGTTTAAATATGTTGTTTAGGACATGATTCTGCAAAAAATATGTCAAATTCAGCTTAAACCCATCACATGTTCAAAAGATATAGCCATTCGTTCAAAAACGTATTATCTAACCGAGTTGAAGCGTTTTTGATTAGGAGTGGAAAAAACTAATGGATTTCACCAAGCTGGTTTCTGCTTTTGAAATATGTTGTTTAGGACATGATTCTGCAATATATATGTCAAATTCAGTGAAACCCAGCTACAGGATCAAAAAATATTGCCATTCGTTCAGAAAGTGCTTCTCTCACCGAGTTGAAGCTTTTTTTATTAGGGATGGAAATAACTAATGAATTTCATCAAGCCACTTTCTGCTGTTGAAATGTGTTGTTTCGGGCATAATTCTGCAAATATATTTCAAATTCAGTGTAATCCAGCTACAAGATCAAAAGATATAGCCATTCGTTGAAAAAGTGCTTATCTCACCGAGTTGAAGCTTTTTTGATTTGGAGTGGAAATAACTAATGAATTCCATCAAGCTGGTTTCTGCTGTTGATATATGTTGTTTAGGACATGATTCTGAACAATATATGTCAAATTCAGTGTGATCCTATCACAGGTTCCAAAGATATAGCCATTCGTTCAAAAACTGCTTATCTCACCGATTGAAGCGTTTTTGAGCTGGAGTGGAAAAAACTAATGAATTTCAATATGCTGGTTTTTGCTGTTGATATATGTTGTTTAGGACATGATTCTGCACAATATATGTCAAATTCAGTATAATCCAGCGACAAGATCAAAAGATATAGCCATTCGTTCAAAAACTGCTTATCTCAACGAGTTGAAGCGTTTTGAGTTGGAGTGGAATTAAATGATGAATTTCAATATGCTGGTTTTTGCTGTTGATATATGTTGTTTCGGACATGATTCTGCACAAAATATGTCAAATTCAGTGTAATCCAGGTACAAATTCAAAAGATATAGCCATTCGTTCAAAAAGTTCTTATATCACTGACTTGAAGCGTTTTTGACTAGTAGTGGAAATAACTAATGAATTTCATCAAGCCGGTTTCTGCTGTTGAAATATCTTGTTTAGAACATGATTCTGCACAATATATGTCAAATTCAGTGTAATCCAGCTATAAATTCAAAAGATATAGCCACAAGGTCAAAAACTAATTATCTTACCGAGTTAAATCGCTTTTGTTTAGGAGTGGAAATAACTAATGAATTTCATCAAGTTGGTTTCTGCTGTTGAAATATGTTGTTTAGGACATGATTCAGCACAAAATATGTCAATTTCAATGTGATCCCATTACAAGATCAAAAGATATAGCCATTCCTTCAAAAAGGACTTATCTCACCGAAATGAAGCGTTTTTAAATAGGAGTGGGAATAACTAGTGAATTTCATCAAGCTGGTTTCTGCTGTTGAAATATGTTGTTTAGAACATGATTCTGCACAATACATTTCGTATTCAGTGTAATCCAGCTACAAGTTCAAAAGATATAGCCATTCGTTCAAAAAGTGCTTATCTCACCGAGTTGAAGCGTTTTTGATTAGGAGTGGAAATAACTAATGAATTTCATCAAGTTGGTTTCTACTGTTGAAATATGTTGTTTAGGACATGATTCTGCACAATATATGTCAAATTCTGTGTAATCCCATCGAAGGTTCAAAAGATATAGCCATTCGTTCAAAAAGTTCTTATCTTATCGAGTTGAAGCGTTTTTGATTAAGAGAGGAAATAACTATTGAATTTCACCAAGCCTTTTTCTGCTGTTGATAGATGTTGTATAGGACATGATTCTGTACAATATATGTCAAATTCAGTGTAATCCAGCGACAAGATCAAAAGATATAGCCATTCGTTCGAAAACTGCTCATCTCACCGAGTTGAAGCGTTTTTGAGTTGGAGTTGAAATAACTAATGAATTTCAATATGCTGGTTTTTGCTTTTGATATATGTTGTTTAGGACATGATTCTGCAAAATATATCAAATTCAATGTAATCCAGCTATAAGTTCAAAAGATATAGCCATAAGGTCAAAAAGTGCTTATCTCGCTGAGTTGAAGCTTTTTTTGTTTTTGAGTGGAAATGACTAATGAATTTCATCAAGCTGGTTTCTGCTGTTGAGATATGTTGTTTCGGACATGATTAAGCACAATATATGTCAAATTTAGTGTAATCACATCACGGGTTCAAAAGATATAGCCATTCGTTCAAAAAGTGCTTATCTTATCGGGTTGAAGCGTTTTTGATTAAGAGTGGAAATAACTAATGAATTTCACCACTTTGGTTTTTGCTGTTGATATATGTTGTTTAGAACATGATTCTGCACAATACATGTCAAATTCTGAGTAATCCAGCTACAAGTTCAAAAGATATAGCCATAAGGTCAAAAAGTGCTTATCTTACAGAGATTAAATCTTTTTTGAGTTGGAGTGGAAATAACTAATGAATTTCATCATGCTGGTTTCTGCTGTTGATATATGTTGTTTAGGATAAGATTCTGCACAATATATGTCAAATTCAGTGTGATCCCATCACAGGTTCAAAAGATATATCCATTCGTTCAAAAAGTCTTCATCTCACTGAGTTGAAGCGTTTATGATTAGGAGTGGAAAAAAAAAAAGAATTTCATTAAGCTGGTTTCTGCTGTGGAAATATGTTGTTTCGGACATGATTCTGCACAAAATATGTCAAATTCAGTGTAATCCAGGTACAAATTCAAAAGATATAGCCATTCGTTCAAAAAGTTCTTATATCACTGACTTGAAGCGTTTTTGACTAGTAGTGGAAATAACTAATGAATTTCATCAAGCCAGTTTCTGCTGTTGAAATATCTTGTTTAGAACATGATTCTGCACAATATATGTCAAATTCAGTGTAACCCAGCTTCAAGATCAAAATATATAGCCATTCGTTAAAAAAGTGCTTTTCTCACCGAGTTGAAGCGTTATTGATTAGGAGTGGAAATAACTATTGAATTTCATTAATCTGGTTTCTGCTGTTGAAATATGTTGTTTAGGACAATAATCTGCACAAAATATGTCAAATTCAGTGTAATTCAGCGACAAAATCAAAAGATATAGCCATTCGTTCAAAAAGTGTTTATCTTATCGGGTTGAAATATGTTGTTTAGGACAAGATTTTGTACAATTTATGTCAAATTCAGAGTAATGCAGGTACATTTTCAAAAGATATACCCATTCGTTAAAAAAGTGCTTTTCTCACCGAGTTGAAGCGTTATTGATTAGGAGTGGAAATAACTAATCAATTTCATTAATCTGGTTTCTGCTGTTTAAATATGTTGTTTAGGACATGATTCTGCAAAAAATATGTCAAATTCAGCTTAAACCCATCACATGTTCAAAAGATATAGCCATTCGTTCAAAAACGTATTATCTAACCGAGTTGAAGCGTTTTTGATTAGGAGTGGAAAAAACTAATGGATTTCACCAAGCTGGTTTCTGCTTTTGAAATATGTTGTTTAGGACATGATTCTGCAATATATATGTCAAATTCAGTGAAACCCAGCTACAGGATCAAAAAATATTGCCATTCGTTCAGAAAGTGCTTCTCTCACCGAGTTGAAGCTTTTTTTATTAGGGATGGAAATAACTAATGAATTTCATCAAGCCACTTTCTGCTGTTGAAATGTGTTGTTTCGGGCATAATTCTGCAAATATATTTCAAATTCAGTGTAATCCAGCTACAAGATCAAAAGATATAGCCATTCGTTGAAAAAGTGCTTATCTCACCGAGTTGAAGCTTTTTTGATTAGGAGTGGAAATAACTAATGAATTCCATCAAGCTGGTTTCTGCTGTTGATATATGTTGTTTAGGACATGATTCTGAACAATATATGTCAAATTCAGTGTGATCCTATCACAGGTTCCAAAGATATAGCCATTCGTTCAAAAACTGCTTATCTCACCGATTGAAGCGTTTTTGAGCTGGAGTGGAAAAAACTAATGAATTTCAATATGCTGGTTTTTGCTGTTGATATATGTTGTTTAGGACATGATTCTGCACAATATATGTCAAATTCAGTATAATCCAGCGACAAGATCAAAAGATATAGCCATTCGTTCAAAAACTGCTTATCTCAACGAGTTGAAGCGTTTTGAGTTGGAGTGGAATTAAATGATGAATTTCAATATGCTGGTTTTTGCTGTTGATATATGTTGTTTCGGACATGATTCTGCACAAAATATGTCAAATTCAGTGTAATCCAGGTACAAATTCAAAAGATATAGCCATTCGTTCAAAAAGTTCTTATATCACTGACTTGAAGCGTTTTTGACTAGTAGTGGAAATAACTAATGAATTTCATCAAGCCGGTTTCTGCTGTTGAAATATCTTGTTTAGAACATGATTCTGCACAATATATGTCAAATTCAGTGTAATCCAGCTATAAATTCAAAAGATATAGCCACAAGGTCAAAAACTAATTGTCTTACCGAGTTAAATCGCTTTTGTTTAGGAGTGGAAATAACTAATGAATTTCATCAAGTTGGTTTCTGCTGTTGAAATATGTTGTTTAGGACATGATTCAGCACAAAATATGTCAATTTCAATGTGATCCCATTACAAGATCAAAAGATATAGCCATTCCTTCAAAAAGGACTTATCTCACCGAAATGAAGCGTTTTTAAATAGGAGTGGGAATAACTAGTGAATTTCATCAAGCTGGTTTCTGCTGTTGAAATATGTTGTTTAGAACATGATTCTGCACAATACATTTCGTATTCAGTGTAATCCAGCTACAAGTTCAAAAGATATAGCCATTCGTTCAAAAAGTGCTTATCTCACCGAGTTGAAGCGTTTTTGATTAGGAGTGGAAATAACTAATGAATTTCATCAAGTTGGTTTCTACTGTTGAAATATGTTGTTTAGGACATGATTCTGCACAATATATGTCAAATTCTGTGTAATCCCATCGAAGGTTCAAAAGATATAGCCATTCGTTCAAAAAGTTCTTATCTTATCGAGTTGAAGCGTTTTTGATTAAGAGAGGAAATAACTATTGAATTTCACCAAGCCTTTTTCTGCTGTTGATAGATGTTGTATAGGACATGATTCTGTACAATATATGTCAAATTCAGTGTAATCCAGCGACAAGATCAAAAGATATAGCCATTCGTTCGAAAACTGCTCATCTCACCGAGTTGAAGCGTTTTTGAGTTGGAGTTGAAATAACTAATGAATTTCAATATGCTGGTTTTTGCTTTTGATATATGTTGTTTAGGACATGATTCTGCAAAATATATCAAATTCAATGTAATCCAGCTATAAGTTCAAAAGATATAGCCATAAGGTCAAAAAGTGCTTATCTCGCTGAGTTGAAGCTTTTTTTGTTTTTGAGTGGAAATGACTAATGAATTTCATCAAGCTGGTTTCTGCTGTTGAGATATGTTGTTTCGGACATGATTAAGCACAATATATGTCAAATTTAGTGTAATCACATCACGGGTTCAAAAGATATAGCCATTCGTTCAAAAAGTGCTTATCTTATCGGGTTGAAGCGTTTTTGATTAAGAGTGGAAATAACTAATGAATTTCACCACTTTGGTTTTTGCTGTTGATATATGTTGTTTAGAACATGATTCTGCACAATACATGTCAAATTCTGAGTAATCCAGCTACAAGTTCAAAAGATATAGCCATAAGGTCAAAAAGTGCTTATCTTACAGAGATTAAATCTTTTTTGAGTTGGAGTGGAAATAACTAATGAATTTCATCATGCTGGTTTCTGCTGTTGATATATGTTGTTTAGGATAAGATTCTGCACAATATATGTCAAATTCAGTGTGATCCCATCACAGGTTCAAAAGATATATCCATTCGTTCAAAAAGTCTTCATCTCACTGAGTTGAAGCGTTTATGATTAGGAGTGGAAAAAAAAAAAGGATTTCATTAAGCTGGTTTCTGCTGTGGAAATATGTTGTTTCGGACATGATTCTGCACAAAATATGTCAAATTCAGTGTAATCCAGGTACAAATTCAAAAGATATAGCCATTCGTTCAAAAAGTTCTTATATCACTGACTTGAAGCGTTTTTGACTAGTAGTGGAAATAACTAATGAATTTCATCAAGCCAGTTTCTGCTGTTGAAATATCTTGTTTAGAACATGATTCTGCACAATATATGTCAAATTCAGTGTAACCCAGCTTCAAGATCAAAATATATAGCCATTCGTTAAAAAAGTGCTTTTCTCACCGAGTTGAAGCGTTATTGATTAGGAGTGGAAATAACTATTGAATTTCATTAATCTGGTTTCTGCTGTTGAAATATGTTGTTTAGGACAATAATCTGCACAAAATATGTCAAATTCAGTGTAATTCAGCGACAAAATCAAAAGATATAGCCATTCGTTCAAAAAGTGTTTATCTTATCGGGTTGAAATATGTTGTTTAGGACAAGATTTTGTACAATTTATGTCAAATTCAGAGTAATGCAGGTACATTTTCAAAAGATATACCCATTCGTTAAAAAAGTGCTTTTCTCACCGAGTTGAAGCGTTATTGATTAGGAGTGGAAATAACTAATCAATTTCATTAATCTGGTTTCTGCTGTTTAAATATGTTGTTTAGGACATGATTCTGCAAAAAATATGTCAAATTCAGCTTAAACCCATCACATGTTCAAAAGATATAGCCATTCGTTCAAAAACGTATTATCTAACCGAGTTGAAGCGTTTTTGATTAGGAGTGGAAAAAACTAATGGATTTCACCAAGCTGGTTTCTGCTTTTGAAATATGTTGTTTAGGACATGATTCTGCAATATATATGTCAAATTCAGTGAAACCCAGCTACAGGATCAAAAAATATTGCCATTCGTTCAGAAAGTGCTTCTCTCACCGAGTTGAAGCTTTTTTTATTAGGGATGGAAATAACTAATGAATTTCATCAAGCCACTTTCTGCTGTTGAAATGTGTTGTTTCGGGCATAATTCTGCAAATATATTTCAAATTCAGTGTAATCCAGCTACAAGATCAAAAGATATAGCCATTCGTTGAAAAAGTGCTTATCTCACCGAGTTGAAGCTTTTTTGATTAGGAGTGGAAATAACTAATGAATTCCATCAAGCTGGTTTCTGCTGTTGATATATGTTGTTTAGGACATGATTCTGAACAATATATGTCAAATTCAGTGTGATCCTATCACAGGTTCCAAAGATATAGCCATTCGTTCAAAAACTGCTTATCTCACCGATTGAAGCGTTTTTGAGCTGGAGTGGAAAAAACTAATGAATTTCAATATGCTGGTTTTTGCTGTTGATATATGTTGTTTAGGACATGATTCTGCACAATATATGTCAAATTCAGTATAATCCAGCGACAAGATCAAAAGATATAGCCATTCGTTCAAAAACTGCTTATCTCAACGAGTTGAAGCGTTTTGAGTTGGAGTGGAATTAAATGATGAATTTCAATATGCTGGTTTTTGCTGTTGATATATGTTGTTTCGGACATGATTCTGCACAAAATATGTCAAATTCAGTGTAATCCAGGTACAAATTCAAAAGATATAGCCATTCGTTCAAAAAGTTCTTATATCACTGACTTGAAGCGTTTTTGACTAGTAGTGGAAATAACTAATGAATTTCATCAAGCCGGTTTCTGCTGTTGAAATATCTTGTTTAGAACATGATTCTGCACAATATATGTCAAATTCAGTGTAATCCAGCTATAAATTCAAAAGATATAGCCACAAGGTCAAAAACTAATTGTCTTACCGAGTTAAATCGCTTTTGTTTAGGAGTGGAAATAACTAATGAATTTCATCAAGTTGGTTTCTGCTGTTGAAATATGTTGTTTAGGACATGATTCAGCACAAAATATGTCAATTTCAATGTGATCCCATTACAAGATCAAAAGATATAGCCATTCCTTCAAAAAGGACTTATCTCACCGAAATGAAGCGTTTTTAAATAGGAGTGGGAATAACTAGTGAATTTCATCAAGCTGGTTTCTGCTGTTGAAATATGTTGTTTAGAACATGATTCTGCACAATACATTTCGTATTCAGTGTAATCCAGCTACAAGTTCAAAAGATATAGCCATTCGTTCAAAAAGTGCTTATCTCACCGAGTTGAAGCGTTTTTGATTAGGAGTGGAAATAACTAATGAATTTCATCAAGTTGGTTTCTACTGTTGAAATATGTTGTTTAGGACATGATTCTGCACAATATATGTCAAATTCTGTGTAATCCCATCGAAGGTTCAAAAGATATAGCCATTCGTTCAAAAAGTTCTTATCTTATCGAGTTGAAGCGTTTTTGATTAAGAGAGGAAATAACTATTGAATTTCACCAAGCCTTTTTCTGCTGTTGATAGATGTTGTATAGGACATGATTCTGTACAATATATGTCAAATTCAGTGTAATCCAGCGACAAGATCAAAAGATATAGCCATTCGTTCGAAAACTGCTCATCTCACCGAGTTGAAGCGTTTTTGAGTTGGAGTTGAAATAACTAATGAATTTCAATATGCTGGTTTTTGCTTTTGATATATGTTGTTTAGGACATGATTCTGCAAAATATATCAAATTCAATGTAATCCAGCTATAAGTTCAAAAGATATAGCCATAAGGTCAAAAAGTGCTTATCTCGCTGAGTTGAAGCTTTTTTTGTTTTTGAGTGGAAATGACTAATGAATTTCATCAAGCTGGTTTCTGCTGTTGAGATATGTTGTTTCGGACATGATTAAGCACAATATATGTCAAATTTAGTGTAATCACATCACGGGTTCAAAAGATATAGCCATTCGTTCAAAAAGTGCTTATCTTATCGGGTTGAAGCGTTTTTGATTAAGAGTGGAAATAACTAATGAATTTCACCACTTTGGTTTTTGCTGTTGATATATGTTGTTTAGAACATGATTCTGCACAATACATGTCAAATTCTGAGTAATCCAGCTACAAGTTCAAAAGATATAGCCATAAGGTCAAAAAGTGCTTATCTTACAGAGATTAAATCTTTTTTGAGTTGGAGTGGAAATAACTAATGAATTTCATCATGCTGGTTTCTGCTGTTGATATATGTTGTTTAGGATAAGATTCTGCACAATATATGTCAAATTCAGTGTGATCCCATCACAGGTTCAAAAGATATATCCATTCGTTCAAAAAGTCTTCATCTCACTGAGTTGAAGCGTTTATGATTAGGAGTGGAAAAAAAAAAAGGATTTCATTAAGCTGGTTTCTGCTGTGGAAATATGTTGTTTCGGACATGATTCTGCACAAAATATGTCAAATTCAGTGTAATCCAGGTACAAATTCAAAAGATATAGCCATTCGTTCAAAAAGTTCTTATATCACTGACTTGAAGCGTTTTTGACTAGTAGTGGAAATAACTAATGAATTTCATCAAGCCAGTTTCTGCTGTTGAAATATCTTGTTTAGAACATGATTCTGCACAATATATGTCAAATTCAGTGTAACCCAGCTTCAAGATCAAAATATATAGCCATTCGTTAAAAAAGTGCTTTTCTCACCGAGTTGAAGCGTTATTGATTAGGAGTGGAAATAACTATTGAATTTCATTAATCTGGTTTCTGCTGTTGAAATATGTTGTTTAGGACAATAATCTGCACAAAATATGTCAAATTCAGTGTAATTCAGCGACAAAATCAAAAGATATAGCCATTCGTTCAAAAAGTGTTTATCTTATCGGGTTGAAATATGTTGTTTAGGACAAGATTTTGTACAATTTATGTCAAATTCAGAGTAATGCAGGTACATTTTCAAAAGATATACCCATTCGTTAAAAAAGTGCTTTTCTCACCGAGTTGAAGCGTTATTGATTAGGAGTGGAAATAACTAATCAATTTCATTAATCTGGTTTCTGCTGTTTAAATATGTTGTTTAGGACATGATTCTGCAAAAAATATGTCAAATTCAGCTTAAACCCATCACATGTTCAAAAGATATAGCCATTCGTTCAAAAACGTATTATCTAACCGAGTTGAAGCGTTTTTGATTAGGAGTGGAAAAAACTAATGGATTTCACCAAGCTGGTTTCTGCTTTTGAAATATGTTGTTTAGGACATGATTCTGCAATATATATGTCAAATTCAGTGAAACCCAGCTACAGGATCAAAAAATATTGCCATTCGTTCAGAAAGTGCTTCTCTCACCGAGTTGAAGCTTTTTTTATTAGGGATGGAAATAACTAATGAATTTCATCAAGCCACTTTCTGCTGTTGAAATGTGTTGTTTCGGGCATAATTCTGCAAATATATTTCAAATTCAGTGTAATCCAGCTACAAGATCAAAAGATATAGCCATTCGTTGAAAAAGTGCTTATCTCACCGAGTTGAAGCTTTTTTGATTAGGAGTGGAAATAACTAATGAATTCCATCAAGCTGGTTTCTGCTGTTGATATATGTTGTTTAGGACATGATTCTGAACAATATATGTCAAATTCAGTGTGATCCTATCACAGGTTCCAAAGATATAGCCATTCGTTCAAAAACTGCTTATCTCACCGATTGAAGCGTTTTTGAGCTGGAGTGGAAAAAACTAATGAATTTCAATATGCTGGTTTTTGCTGTTGATATATGTTGTTTAGGACATGATTCTGCACAATATATGTCAAATTCAGTATAATCCAGCGACAAGATCAAAAGATATAGCCATTCGTTCAAAAACTGCTTATCTCAACGAGTTGAAGCGTTTTGAGTTGGAGTGGAATTAAATGATGAATTTCAATATGCTGGTTTTTGCTGTTGATATATGTTGTTTCGGACATGATTCTGCACAAAATATGTCAAATTCAGTGTAATCCAGGTACAAATTCAAAAGATATAGCCATTCGTTCAAAAAGTTCTTATATCACTGACTTGAAGCGTTTTTGACTAGTAGTGGAAATAACTAATGAATTTCATCAAGCCGGTTTCTGCTGTTGAAATATCTTGTTTAGAACATGATTCTGCACAATATATGTCAAATTCAGTGTAATCCAGCTATAAATTCAAAAGATATAGCCACAAGGTCAAAAACTAATTATCTTACCGAGTTAAATCGCTTTTGTTTAGGAGTGGAAATAACTAATGAATTTCATCAAGTTGGTTTCTGCTGTTGAAATATGTTGTTTAGGACATGATTCAGCACAAAATATGTCAATTTCAATGTGATCCCATTACAAGATCAAAAGATATAGCCATTCCTTCAAAAAGGACTTATCTCACCGAAATGAAGCGTTTTTAAATAGGAGTGGGAATAACTAGTGAATTTCATCAAGCTGGTTTCTGCTGTTGAAATATGTTGTTTAGAACATGATTCTGCACAATACATTTCGTATTCAGTGTAATCCAGCTACAAGTTCAAAAGATATAGCCATTCGTTCAAAAAGTGCTTATCTCACCGAGTTGAAGCGTTTTTGATTAGGAGTGGAAATAACTAATGAATTTCATCAAGTTGGTTTCTACTGTTGAAATATGTTGTTTAGGACATGATTCTGCACAATATATGTCAAATTCTGTGTAATCCCATCGAAGGTTCAAAAGATATAGCCATTCGTTCAAAAAGTTCTTATCTTATCGAGTTGAAGCGTTTTTGATTAAGAGAGGAAATAACTATTGAATTTCACCAAGCCTTTTTCTGCTGTTGATAGATGTTGTATAGGACATGATTCTGTACAATATATGTCAAATTCAGTGTAATCCAGCGACAAGATCAAAAGATATAGCCATTCGTTCGAAAACTGCTCATCTCACCGAGTTGAAGCGTTTTTGAGTTGGAGTTGAAATAACTAATGAATTTCAATATGCTGGTTTTTGCTTTTGATATATGTTGTTTAGGACATGATTCTGCAAAATATATCAAATTCAATGTAATCCAGCTATAAGTTCAAAAGATATAGCCATAAGGTCAAAAAGTGCTTATCTCGCTGAGTTGAAGCTTTTTTTGTTTTTGAGTGGAAATGACTAATGAATTTCATCAAGCTGGTTTCTGCTGTTGAGATATGTTGTTTCGGACATGATTAAGCACAATATATGTCAAATTTAGTGTAATCACATCACGGGTTCAAAAGATATAGCCATTCGTTCAAAAAGTGCTTATCTTATCGGGTTGAAGCGTTTTTGATTAAGAGTGGAAATAACTAATGAATTTCACCACTTTGGTTTTTGCTGTTGATATATGTTGTTTAGAACATGATTCTGCACAATACATGTCAAATTCTGAGTAATCCAGCTACAAGTTCAAAAGATATAGCCATAAGGTCAAAAAGTGCTTATCTTACAGAGATTAAATCTTTTTTGAGTTGGAGTGGAAATAACTAATGAATTTCATCATGCTGGTTTCTGCTGTTGATATATGTTGTTTAGGATAAGATTCTGCACAATATATGTCAAATTCAGTGTGATCCCATCACAGGTTCAAAAGATATATCCATTCGTTCAAAAAGTCTTCATCTCACTGAGTTGAAGCGTTTATGATTAGGAGTGGAAAAAAAAAAAGAATTTCATTAAGCTGGTTTCTGCTGTGGAAATATGTTGTTTCGGACATGATTCTGCACAAAATATGTCAAATTCAGTGTAATCCAGGTACAAATTCAAAAGATATAGCCATTCGTTCAAAAAGTTCTTATATCACTGACTTGAAGCGTTTTTGACTAGTAGTGGAAATAACTAATGAATTTCATCAAGCCAGTTTCTGCTGTTGAAATATCTTGTTTAGAACATGATTCTGCACAATATATGTCAAATTCAGTGTAACCCAGCTTCAAGATCAAAATATATAGCCATTCGTTAAAAAAGTGCTTTTCTCACCGAGTTGAAGCATTATTGATTAGGAGTGGAAATAACTATTGAATTTCATTAATCTGGTTTCTGCTGTTGAAATATGTTGTTTAGGACAATAATCTGCACAAAATATGTCAAATTCAGTGTAATTCAGCGACAAAATCAAAAGATATAGCCATTCGTTCAAAAAGTGTTTATCTTATCGGGTTGAAATATGTTGTTTAGGACAAGATTTTGTACAATTTATGTCAAATTCAGAGTAATGCA
The DNA here is from genome assembly GCF_037954325.1 of Fistularia commersonii. Classification (NCBI taxonomy): domain Eukaryota; kingdom Metazoa; phylum Chordata; class Actinopteri; order Syngnathiformes; family Fistulariidae; genus Fistularia; species Fistularia commersonii. The sequence goes on from NW_028234008.1 coordinate 139,782, forward strand.
GGTACATTTTCAAAAGATATACCCATTCGTTAAAAAAGTGCTTTTCTCACCGAGTTGAAGCGTTATTGATTAGGAGTGGAAATAACTAATCAATTTCATTAATCTGGTTTCTGCTGTTTAAATATGTTGTTTAGGACATGATTCTGCAAAAAATATGTCAAATTCAGCTTAAACCCATCACATGTTCAAAAGATATAGCCATTCGTTCAAAAACGTATTATCTAACCGAGTTGAAGCATTTTTGATTAGGAGTGGAAAAAACTAATGGATTTCACCAAGCTGGTTTCTGCTTTTGAAATATGTTGTTTAGGACATGATTCTGCAATATATATGTCAAATTCAGTGAAACCCAGCTACAGGATCAAAAAATATTGCCATTCGTTCAGAAAGTGCTTCTCTCACCGAGTTGAAGCTTTTTTTATTAGGGATGGAAATAACTAATGAATTTCATCAAGCCACTTTCTGCTGTTGAAATGTGTTGTTTCGGGCATAATTCTGCAAATATATTTCAAATTCAGTGTAATCCAGCTACAAGATCAAAAGATATAGCCATTCGTTGAAAAAGTGCTTATCTCACCGAGTTGAAGCTTTTTTGATTAGGAGTGGAAATAACTAATGAATTCCATCAAGCTGGTTTCTGCTGTTGATATATGTTGTTTAGGACATGATTCTGAACAATATATGTCAAATTCAGTGTGATCCTATCACAGGTTCCAAAGATATAGCCATTCGTTCAAAAACTGCTTATCTCACCGATTGAAGCGTTTTTGAGCTGGAGTGGAAAAAACTAATGAATTTCAATATGCTGGTTTTTGCTGTTGATATATGTTGTTTAGGACATGATTCTGCACAATATATGTCAAATTCAGTATAATCCAGCGACAAGATCAAAAGATATAGCCATTCGTTCAAAAACTGCTTATCTCAACGAGTTGAAGCGTTTTGAGTTGGAGTGGAATTAAATGATGAATTTCAATATGCTGGTTTTTGCTGTTGATATATGTTGTTTCGGACATGATTCTGCACAAAATATGTCAAATTCAGTGTAATCCAGGTACAAATTCAAAAGATATAGCCATTCGTTCAAAAAGTTCTTATATCACTGACTTGAAGCGTTTTTGACTAGTAGTGGAAATAACTAATGAATTTCATCAAGCCGGTTTCTGCTGTTGAAATATCTTGTTTAGAACATGATTCTGCACAATATATGTCAAATTCAGTGTAATCCAGCTATAAATTCAAAAGATATAGCCACAAGGTCAAAAACTAATTGTCTTACCGAGTTAAATCGCTTTTGTTTAGGAGTGGAAATAACTAATGAATTTCATCAAGTTGGTTTCTGCTGTTGAAATATGTTGTTTAGGACATGATTCAGCACAAAATATGTCAATTTCAATGTGATCCCATTACAAGATCAAAAGATATAGCCATTCCTTCAAAAAGGACTTATCTCACCGAAATGAAGCGTTTTTAAATAGGAGTGGGAATAACTAGTGAATTTCATCAAGCTGGTTTCTGCTGTTGAAATATGTTGTTTAGAACATGATTCTGCACAATACATTTCGTATTCAGTGTAATCCAGCTACAAGTTCAAAAGATATAGCCATTCGTTCAAAAAGTGCTTATCTCACCGAGTTGAAGCGTTTTTGATTAGGAGTGGAAATAACTAATGAATTTCATCAAGTTGGTTTCTACTGTTGAAATATGTTGTTTAGGACATGATTCTGCACAATATATGTCAAATTCTGTGTAATCCCATCGAAGGTTCAAAAGATATAGCCATTCGTTCAAAAAGTTCTTATCTTATCGAGTTGAAGCGTTTTTGATTAAGAGAGGAAATAACTATTGAATTTCACCAAGCCTTTTTCTGCTGTTGATAGATGTTGTATAGGACATGATTCTGTACAATATATGTCAAATTCAGTGTAATCCAGCGACAAGATCAAAAGATATAGCCATTCGTTCGAAAACTGCTCATCTCACCGAGTTGAAGCGTTTTTGAGTTGGAGTTGAAATAACTAATGAATTTCAATATGCTGGTTTTTGCTTTTGATATATGTTGTTTAGGACATGATTCTGCAAAATATATCAAATTCAATGTAATCCAGCTATAAGTTCAAAAGATATAGCCATAAGGTCAAAAAGTGCTTATCTCGCTGAGTTGAAGCTTTTTTTGTTTTTGAGTGGAAATGACTAATGAATTTCATCAAGCTGGTTTCTGCTGTTGAGATATGTTGTTTCGGACATGATTAAGCACAATATATGTCAAATTTAGTGTAATCACATCACGGGTTCAAAAGATATAGCCATTCGTTCAAAAAGTGCTTATCTTATCGGGTTGAAGCGTTTTTGATTAAGAGTGGAAATAACTAATGAATTTCACCACTTTGGTTTTTGCTGTTGATATATGTTGTTTAGAACATGATTCTGCACAATACATGTCAAATTCTGAGTAATCCAGCTACAAGTTCAAAAGATATAGCCATAAGGTCAAAAAGTGCTTATCTTACAGAGATTAAATCTTTTTTGAGTTGGAGTGGAAATAACTAATGAATTTCATCATGCTGGTTTCTGCTGTTGATATATGTTGTTTAGGATAAGATTCTGCACAATATATGTCAAATTCAGTGTGATCCCATCACAGGTTCAAAAGATATATCCATTCGTTCAAAAAGTCTTCATCTCACTGAGTTGAAGCGTTTATGATTAGGAGTGGAAAAAAAAAAAGAATTTCATTAAGCTGGTTTCTGCTGTGGAAATATGTTGTTTCGGACATGATTCTGCACAAAATATGTCAAATTCAGTGTAATCCAGGTACAAATTCAAAAGATATAGCCATTCGTTCAAAAAGTTCTTATATCACTGACTTGAAGCGTTTTTGACTAGTAGTGGAAATAACTAATGAATTTCATCAAGCCAGTTTCTGCTGTTGAAATATCTTGTTTAGAACATGATTCTGCACAATATATGTCAAATTCAGTGTAACCCAGCTTCAAGATCAAAATATATAGCCATTCGTTAAAAAAGTGCTTTTCTCACCGAGTTGAAGCATTATTGATTAGGAGTGGAAATAACTATTGAATTTCATTAATCTGGTTTCTGCTGTTGAAATATGTTGTTTAGGACAATAATCTGCACAAAATATGTCAAATTCAGTGTAATTCAGCGACAAAATCAAAAGATATAGCCATTCGTTCAAAAAGTGTTTATCTTATCGGGTTGAAATATGTTGTTTAGGACAAGATTTTGTACAATTTATGTCAAATTCAGAGTAATGCAGGTACATTTTCAAAAGATATACCCATTCGTTAAAAAAGTGCTTTTCTCACCGAGTTGAAGCGTTATTGATTAGGAGTGGAAATAACTAATCAATTTCATTAATCTGGTTTCTGCTGTTTAAATATGTTGTTTAGGACATGATTCTGCAAAAAATATGTCAAATTCAGCTTAAACCCATCACATGTTCAAAAGATATAGCCATTCGTTCAAAAACGTATTATCTAACCGAGTTGAAGCGTTTTTGATTAGGAGTGGAAAAAACTAATGGATTTCACCAAGCTGGTTTCTGCTTTTGAAATATGTTGTTTAGGACATGATTCTGCAATATATATGTCAAATTCAGTGAAACCCAGCTACAGGATCAAAAAATATTGCCATTCGTTCAGAAAGTGCTTCTCTCACCGAGTTGAAGCTTTTTTTATTAGGGATGGAAATAACTAATGAATTTCATCAAGCCACTTTCTGCTGTTGAAATGTGTTGTTTCGGGCATAATTCTGCAAATATATTTCAAATTCAGTGTAATCCAGCTACAAGATCAAAAGATATAGCCATTCGTTGAAAAAGTGCTTATCTCACCGAGTTGAAGCTTTTTTGATTAGGAGTGGAAATAACTAATGAATTCCATCAAGCTGGTTTCTGCTGTTGATATATGTTGTTTAGGACATGATTCTGAACAATATATGTCAAATTCAGTGTGATCCTATCACAGGTTCCAAAGATATAGCCATTCGTTCAAAAACTGCTTATCTCACCGATTGAAGCGTTTTTGAGCTGGAGTGGAAAAAACTAATGAATTTCAATATGCTGGTTTTTGCTGTTGATATATGTTGTTTAGGACATGATTCTGCACAATATATGTCAAATTCAGTATAATCCAGCGACAAGATCAAAAGATATAGCCATTCGTTCAAAAACTGCTTATCTCAACGAGTTGAAGCGTTTTGAGTTGGAGTGGAATTAAATGATGAATTTCAATATGCTGGTTTTTGCTGTTGATATATGTTGTTTCGGACATGATTCTGCACAAAATATGTCAAATTCAGTGTAATCCAGGTACAAATTCAAAAGATATAGCCATTCGTTCAAAAAGTTCTTATATCACTGACTTGAAGCGTTTTTGACTAGTAGTGGAAATAACTAATGAATTTCATCAAGCCGGTTTCTGCTGTTGAAATATCTTGTTTAGAACATGATTCTGCACAATATATGTCAAATTCAGTGTAATCCAGCTATAAATTCAAAAGATATAGCCACAAGGTCAAAAACTAATTATCTTACCGAGTTAAATCGCTTTTGTTTAGGAGTGGAAATAACTAATGAATTTCATCAAGTTGGTTTCTGCTGTTGAAATATGTTGTTTAGGACATGATTCAGCACAAAATATGTCAATTTCAATGTGATCCCATTACAAGATCAAAAGATATAGCCATTCCTTCAAAAAGGACTTATCTCACCGAAATGAAGCGTTTTTAAATAGGAGTGGGAATAACTAGTGAATTTCATCAAGCTGGTTTCTGCTGTTGAAATATGTTGTTTAGAACATGATTCTGCACAATACATTTCGTATTCAGTGTAATCCAGCTACAAGTTCAAAAGATATAGCCATTCGTTCAAAAAGTGCTTATCTCACCGAGTTGAAGCGTTTTTGATTAGGAGTGGAAATAACTAATGAATTTCATCAAGTTGGTTTCTACTGTTGAAATATGTTGTTTAGGACATGATTCTGCACAATATATGTCAAATTCTGTGTAATCCCATCGAAGGTTCAAAAGATATAGCCATTCGTTCAAAAAGTTCTTATCTTATCGAGTTGAAGCGTTTTTGATTAAGAGAGGAAATAACTATTGAATTTCACCAAGCCTTTTTCTGCTGTTGATAGATGTTGTATAGGACATGATTCTGTACAATATATGTCAAATTCAGTGTAATCCAGCGACAAGATCAAAAGATATAGCCATTCGTTCGAAAACTGCTCATCTCACCGAGTTGAAGCGTTTTTGAGTTGGAGTTGAAATAACTAATGAATTTCAATATGCTGGTTTTTGCTTTTGATATATGTTGTTTAGGACATGATTCTGCAAAATATATCAAATTCAATGTAATCCAGCTATAAGTTCAAAAGATATAGCCATAAGGTCAAAAAGTGCTTATCTCGCTGAGTTGAAGCTTTTTTTGTTTTTGAGTGGAAATGACTAATGAATTTCATCAAGCTGGTTTCTGCTGTTGAGATATGTTGTTTCGGACATGATTAAGCACAATATATGTCAAATTTAGTGTAATCACATCACGGGTTCAAAAGATATAGCCATTCGTTCAAAAAGTGCTTATCTTATCGGGTTGAAGCGTTTTTGATTAAGAGTGGAAATAACTAATGAATTTCACCACTTTGGTTTTTGCTGTTGATATATGTTGTTTAGAACATGATTCTGCACAATACATGTCAAATTCTGAGTAATCCAGCTACAAGTTCAAAAGATATAGCCATAAGGTCAAAAAGTGCTTATCTTACAGAGATTAAATCTTTTTTGAGTTGGAGTGGAAATAACTAATGAATTTCATCATGCTGGTTTCTGCTGTTGATATATGTTGTTTAGGATAAGATTCTGCACAATATATGTCAAATTCAGTGTGATCCCATCACAGGTTCAAAAGATATATCCATTCGTTCAAAAAGTCTTCATCTCACTGAGTTGAAGCGTTTATGATTAGGAGTGGAAAAAAAAAAAGGATTTCATTAAGCTGGTTTCTGCTGTGGAAATATGTTGTTTCGGACATGATTCTGCACAAAATATGTCAAATTCAGTGTAATCCAGGTACAAATTCAAAAGATATAGCCATTCGTTCAAAAAGTTCTTATATCACTGACTTGAAGCGTTTTTGACTAGTAGTGGAAATAACTAATGAATTTCATCAAGCCAGTTTCTGCTGTTGAAATATCTTGTTTAGAACATGATTCTGCACAATATATGTCAAATTCAGTGTAACCCAGCTTCAAGATCAAAATATATAGCCATTCGTTAAAAAAGTGCTTTTCTCACCGAGTTGAAGCATTATTGATTAGGAGTGGAAATAACTATTGAATTTCATTAATCTGGTTTCTGCTGTTGAAATATGTTGTTTAGGACAATAATCTGCACAAAATATGTCAAATTCAGTGTAATTCAGCGACAAAATCAAAAGATATAGCCATTCGTTCAAAAAGTGTTTATCTTATCGGGTTGAAATATGTTGTTTAGGACAAGATTTTGTACAATTTATGTCAAATTCAGAGTAATGCAGGTACATTTTCAAAAGATATACCCATTCGTTAAAAAAGTGCTTTTCTCACCGAGTTGAAGCATTATTGATTAGGAGTGGAAATAACTAATCAATTTCATTAATCTGGTTTCTGCTGTTTAAATATGTTGTTTAGGACATGATTCTGCAAAAAATATGTCAAATTCAGCTTAAACCCATCACATGTTCAAAAGATATAGCCATTCGTTCAAAAACGTATTATCTAACCGAGTTGAAGCGTTTTTGATTAGGAGTGGAAAAAACTAATGGATTTCACCAAGCTGGTTTCTGCTTTTGAAATATGTTGTTTAGGACATGATTCTGCAATATATATGTCAAATTCAGTGAAACCCAGCTACAGGATCAAAAAATATTGCCATTCGTTCAGAAAGTGCTTCTCTCACCGAGTTGAAGCTTTTTTTATTAGGGATGGAAATAACTAATGGATTTCATCAAGCTGGTTTCTCCTGTTGAAATATGTTGTTTTGAAAATGATTCTGCACAATTAATGTCAAATTCAGTGTAATCCAGCTACAACTTCAAAAGATATCGCCATTCGTTAAAAAAGTGCTTATCTCACCGAGTTGAAGCGTTTTTTATTAGGGATGGAAATAACTAATGAATTTCATCAAGCTGGTTTCTCCTGTTGAAATATGTTGTTTAGAAAATGATTCTGCACAATATATGTCAACTTCAGTGTTATCCAGCTACAAGTTAAAAAGATATATCTATAAGGTCAAAAACTGCTTATCTTATCGAGTTAAATTGTTTTTGAGTTGCAGTGGAAATAACTCATGAATTTCATCAAGCTGGTTTCTGCTGTTGAAATATGTTTTTTATGACATGATTCTGCACAAAATATGTCAAATTCAGTGTAACCCAGCTACAGGATCAAAATTTATAGCCATTCGTTCAAAAAGTTCTTTTCTCACCGAGTTGAAGCGTTTTTGATTAGGAGTGGAAATAACTAATGAATTTCATCAAGCTGGTTTCTGCTGTTGAAATATGTTTTTTAGGACATGATTCTGCAATATATATGTCAAATTCAGTGTAATCCCATCACAGGTTCAAAAGATAAGGCCATTCGTTCAAAAAGTGTTTATCTTATCGGGTTGAAGCGTTTTTGATTAGGAGAGGAAATAACTAATAAATTTCATCAAGCTGGTTTCTGCTGTTGAAATATGTTGTTTAGGACATGATTCTATAAAAAATATGTCAAATTCAGTGTAATCCAGCCACAAGTTCAAAAAATATAGCCATTCGTTCAGAAAGTCCTTCTCTCACCGAGTTGAAGCGTTTTTGATTAGGAGTGGAAATAACTAATGGATTTCATCAAGCTGGTTTTTGACGTTGAAATATGTTGTTTAGAACATGATTCTGCACAATTAATGTCAAATTCAGTGTAATCCAGCTACAACTTCAAAAGATATAGCCATTCGTTCAAAAAGTGCTTATCTCACCGAGTTCAAGCGTTTTTGATTAGGAGTGGAAATAACTAATGAATTTTCATCAGGTTGGTTTCTACTGTTGAAATACGTTGATTAGCACATTATTTTGCACAATATATGTCAACTTCAGTGTAATCCCATCACAGGTTCAAAAGATAGAGCCATTCGATCAAAAAGTGTATATCTTATCGGGTTGAAGCGTTTTTGATTAGGAATGGAAATAACTAATGAATTTCATCAAGCCGCTTTCTGCTGTTGAAATGTGTTGTTTAGGGCATAATTCTGCAAATATATGTCAAATTCAGTGTAATCCAGCTACAACTTCAAAAGATATAGCCATTCGTTCAAAAAGTGCTTATCTCACCGAGTTGAAGCTTTTTTGATTTGGAGTGGAAATAACTAATGAATTCCATCAAGCTGGTTTCTGCTGTTGATATATGTTGTTTAGGACATGATTCTGAACAATATATGTCAAATTCAGTGTGATCCTATCACAGGTTCCAAAGATATAGCCATTCGTTCAAAAACTTTTTATCTCACCGAATTGAAGCGTTTTTGAGTTGGAGTGGAAATAACTAATGAATTTCAATATGCTGGTTTTTGCTGTTGATATATGTTGTTTAGGACATGATTCTGCACAATATATGTCAAATTCAGTATAATCCAGCTATAAATTCAAAAGATATAGCCATTATGTCAAAAACTAATTATCTTTCCGAGTTAAATCGCTTTTGATTAGGAGTGGAAATAACTAATGAATTTCATCAAGCTGGTTTCTGCTGTTGAAATATGTTGTTTAGGACATGATTCAGCATAAAATATGTCAAATTCAGTGTGATCCCATTACAAGATCAAAAGATATAGCCATTCCTTCAAAAAAGACTTATCTCACCGAAATGAAGCGTTTTTGAATAGGAGTGGGAATAACTAGTGAATTTCATCAAGCTGGTTTCTGCTGTTGAAATATGTTGTTTAGAACATGATTCTGCACAATACATTTCGTATTCAGTGTAATCCAGCTACAAGTTCAAAAGATATAGCCATTCGTTCAAAAAGTGCTTATCTCACCGAGTTGAAGCGTTTTTGATTAGGAGTGGAAATAACTAATACATTTCACCAAGCTGGTTTATGCTGTTCAAATATGTTGTTCAGTACATGATTCTGCACAATATATGTCAAATTCAGTGTAATCCAGCTACAAGCTCAAAAAATATAGCCATTCGTTCAGAAAGTACTTCTCTCACCGAGTTGAAGCGTTTTTTATTAGGAGAGGAAATAACTAATGGATTTCATCAAGCTGGTTTTTGCCGTTGAAATATGTTGTTTAGAACATGATTCTGCACAATACATTTCGTATTCAGTATAATCCAGCTACAAGTTCAAAAGATATAGCCATTCGTTCAAAAAGTGCTTATCTCACTGATTTGAAACGTTTTTGATTTTGAGTGGAAATGACCAATTAATTTCATCAAGCTGGTTTCTGTTGTTGAAATATGTTGTTTAGGACATGATTCTGCACAATATATGTCAAATTCAGTGTAATCCAGCTACAAGTTCAAAAGATATAGCCATCAGGTCAAAAACTGCTTATATTATCGAGTTAAATCGTTATTGAGTTGGACTGGAAATAACTCATGAATTTCATCAAGCTGGTTTCTGCTGGATATATGTTGTTTAGAACATGATTCTGTACAATATATGTCAAATTCAGTGTAATCCCATCACAGGTTCAAAAGATAAAGCCATTCGTTCAAAAAGTGTTTATCTTATCGGGTTGAAGTGTTTTTGATTAGGAGTGGAAAAAAAAAAAAGAATTTCATTAAGCTGGTTTCTGCTTTGGAAATATGTTGTTTCGGACATGATTCTGCACAAAATATGTCAAATTCAGTGTAATCCAGGTACAAATTCAAAAGATATAGCCATTCGTTCAAAAAAATCTTATATCACTGACTTGAAGCGTTTTTGACTAGTAGTGGAAATAACTAATGAATTTCATCAAGCCGGTTTCTGCTGTTGAAATATCTTGTTTAGAACATGATTCTGCAAAATATATGTCAAATTCAGTGTAACCCAGCTTCAAGATCAAAATATATAGCCATTCGTTAAAAAAGTGCTTTCCTCACCGAGTTGAAGAGTTATTGATTAGGAGTGGAAATAACTAATGAATTTCATTAATCTGGTTTCTGCTGTTGAAATATGTTGTTTAGGACAATATTCTGCACAAAATATGTCAAATTCAGTGTAATTCAGCGACAAAACCAAAAGATATAGCCATTCGTTCAAAAAGTGTTTATCTTATCGGGTTGAAATATGTTGTTTAGGACAAGATTTTGTACAATTTATGTAAAATTCAGTGCAATCCAGGTAAATTTTCAAAAGATATAGCCATTCGTTCAAAAAGTGCTTATCTCACGGAGTTGAAGCGTTTTTGATTAGGAGTGGATATAACTAATGAATTTCATTAATCTGGTTTCTGTTGTTGAAATATGTTGTTTAGGACATGATTCTGCATAAAACATGTCAAATTCAGTGTAATTCAGCGACAAAATCAAAAGATATAGCCATTCGTTCAAAAAGTGTTTATCTTTTCGGGTTGAAATATGTTGTTTAGGACAAGATTTTGTACAATTTATGTCAAATTAGGTGTAATCCAGGTACATTTTCAAAAGATATACCCATTCGTTAAAAAACAGCTTTTCTCACCGAGTTGAAGCGTTATTGATTAGGAGTGGAAATAACTAATGAATTTCATTAATCTGGTTTCTGCTGTTGAAATATGTTGTTTAGGACATGATTCTGCAAAAAATATGTCAAATTCAGCTTAATCCCATCACATGTTCAAAAGATATAGCCATTCGTTCAAAAACGTCTTATCTAACCGAGTTGAAGCGTTTTTGATTAGGAGTGGAAAAAACTAATGAATTTCATCAAGCTGGTTTCTGCTGTTGAAATATGTTGTATAGGACATGATTCTGCACAATATATGTCAAATTCAGTGTAATCCAGCGACAAGATCAAAAGATATAGCCATTCGTTCAAAAACTGCTTATCTCACCGAGTTGAAGCGTTTTTTAGTTGGAGTGGAAATAACTAATGAATTTCAATATGCTGGTTTCTCCTGTTGATATATGTTGTTTAGGACACGATTTTGCACAATATATGTCAAATTTAGTGTAATCACATCACAGGTTCAAAAGATATAGCCATTCGTTCAAAAAGTGCGTATCTTATAGGGTTGAAGCGTTTTTGATTAAGAGTGAAAATAACTAATGAATTTCATCAACCTGGTTTCTCCTGTTGAAATATGTTGTTTAGAAAATGATTCTGCACAATATATGTCAACTTCAATGTTATCCAGCTACAAGTTAAAAAGATATATCTATAAGGTCAAAAACTGCTTATCTTATCGAGTTAAATTGTTTTTGAGTTGGAGTGGAAATAACTAATGAATTTCATCAAGCTGGTTTCTGCTGTTGATATATGTTGATTAGCACATTATTCTGCACAATATATGTCAACTTCAGTGTAATCCCATCACAGGTTCAAAAGATAGAGCCATTCGATCAAAAAGTATATATCTTATCGGGTTGAAGCGTTTTTGATTAGGAATGGAAATAACTAATGAATTTCATCAAGCCGCTTTCTGCTGTTGAAATGTGTTGTTTAGGGCATAATTCTGCAAATATATTTCAAATTCAGTGTAATCCAGCTACAAGATCAAAAGATATAGCCATTCGTTCAAAAAGTGCTTATCTCACCGAGTTGAAGCTTTTTTGATTTGGAGTGGAAATAACTAATGAATTCCATCAAGCTGGTTTCTGCTGTTGATATATGTTGTTTAGGACATGATTCTGAACAATATATGTCAAATTCAGTGTGATCCTATCACTGGTTCAAAAGATATAGCCATTCGTTCAAAAACTGCTTATCTCACCGAATTGAAGCGTTTTTGAGTTGGAGTGGAAATAACTAATGAATTTCAATATGCTGGTTTTTCCTGTTGATATATGTTGTTTAGGACATGATTCTGCACAATATATGTCAAATTCAGTATAATCCAGCGACAAGATCAAAAGATATAGCCATTCGTTCAAAAACTGCTTATTTCAACGAGTTGAAGCGTTTTGAGTTGGAGTGGAATTAAATGATGAATTTCATCAAGCTGGTTTCTGCTGGATATATGTTGTTTAGAACATGATTCTGTACAATATATGTCCAATTCAGTGTAATCCCATCACAGGTTCAAAAGATAAAGCCATATAGTTCAAAAAGTGTTTATCTTATCGGGTTGAAGTGTTTTTGATTAAGAGTGGAAATAACTAATGAATTTCACCAAGCTGGTTTCTGCTGTTCAAATATGTTGTTCAGTACATGATTCTGCACAATATATGTCAAATTCATTGTAATCCCATCGAAGGTTCAAAAGATATAGCCATTCGTTCAAAAAGTTCTTATCTCATCGAGTTGAAGCGTTTTTGATTAAGAGAGGAAATAACTATTGAATTTCACCAAGCCTTTTTCTGCTGTTGATAGATGTTGTATAGGACATGATTCTGTACAATATGTGTCAAATTCAGTGTAATCCAGCGACATGATCAAAAGATATAGCCATTCGTTCGAAAACTGCTCATCTCACCGAGTTGAAGCGTTTTTGAGTTGGAGTTGAAATAACTAATGAATTTCAATATGCTGTTTTTTGCTGTTGATATATGTTGTTTAGGACAAGATTCTGCACAATATATCAAATTCAGTGTAATCCAGCTATAAGTTCAAAAGATATAGCCATAGGGTCAAAAAGTACTTATCTCGCTGAGTTGAACCTTTTTTTGTTTTTGAGTGGAAATGACTAATGAATTTCATCAAGCTGGTTTCTGCTGGTGAGATATGTTGTTTAGGATATGATTCTGCACAATATATGTCAAATTCAGTGTAATCCACCTACAAGTTCAAAAGATATAGCCATAAGGTCAAAGAGTGCTTATCTTACCGAGGTTAAATCTTTTTTGAGTTGGAATGGAAATAACTAATGAATTTCATCATTCTGGTTTCTGCTGTTTATATATGTTGTTTAGGACATGATTCTGCACAATATATGTCAAATTCTGTGTAATCCCATCGAAGGTTCAAAAGATATAGCCATTCGTTCAAAAAGTTCTTATCTTATCGAGTTGAAGCGTTTTTGATTAAGAGAGGAAATAACTATTGAATTTCACCAAGCCTTTTTCTGCTGTTGATAGATGTTGTATAGGACATGATTCTGTACAATATATGTCAAATTCAGTGTAATCCAGCGACAAGATCAAAAGATATAGCCATTCGTTCGAAAACTGCTCATCTCACCGAGTTGAAGCGTTTTTGAGTTGGAGTTGAAATAACTAATGAATTTCAATATGCTGGTTTTTGCTTTTGATATATGTTGTTTAGGACATGATTCTGCAAAATATATCAAATTCAATGTAATCCAGCTATAAGTTCAAAAGATATAGCCATAAGGTCAAAAAGTGCTTATCTCGCTGAGTTGAAGCTTTTTTTGTTTTTGAGTGGAAATGACTAATGAATTTCATCAAGCTGGTTTCTTCTGTTGAGATATGTTGTTTCGGACATGATTAAGCACAATATATGTCAAATTTAGTGTAATCACATCACGGGTTCAAAAGATATAGCCATTCGTTCAAAAAGTGCTTATCTTATCGGGTTGAAGCGTTTTTGATTAAGAGTGGAAATAACTAATGAATTTCACCACTTTGGTTTTTGCTGTTGATATATGTTGTTTAGAACATGATTCTGCACAATACATGTCAAATTCTGAGTAATCCAGCTACAAGTTCAAAAGATATAGCCATAAGGTCAAAAAGTGCTTATCTTACAGAGATTAAATCTTTTTTGAGTTGGAGTGGAAATAACTAATGAATTTCATCATGCTGGTTTCTGCTGTTGATATATGTTGTTTAGGATAAGATTCTGCACAATATATGTCAAATTCAGTGTGATCCCATCACAGGTTCAAAAGATATATCCATTCGTTCAAAAAGTCTTCATCTCACTGAGTTGAAGCGTTTATGATTAGGAGTGGAAAAAAAAAAAGGATTTCATTAAGCTGGTTTCTGCTGTGGAAATATGTTGTTTCGGACATGATTCTGCACAAAATATGTCAAATTCAGTGTAATCCAGGTACAAATTCAAAAGATATAGCCATTCGTTCAAAAAGTTCTTATATCACTGACTTGAAGCGTTTTTGACTAGTAGTGGAAATAACTAATGAATTTCATCAAGCCAGTTTCTGCTGTTGAAATATCTTGTTTAGAACATGATTCTGCACAATATATGTCAAATTCAGTGTAACCCAGCTTCAAGATCAAAATATATAGCCATTCGTTAAAAAAGTGCTTTTCTCACCGAGTTGAAGCGTTATTGATTAGGAGTGGAAATAACTATTGAATTTCATTAATCTGGTTTCTGCTGTTGAAATATGTTGTTTAGGACAATAATCTGCACAAAATATGTCAAATTCAGTGTAATTCAGCGACAAAATCAAAAGATATAGCCATTCGTTCAAAAAGTGTTTATCTTATCGGGTTGAAATATGTTGTTTAAGACAAGATTTTGTACAATTTATGTCAAATTCAGAGTAATGCAGGTACATTTTCAAAAGATATACCCATTCGTTAAAAAAGTGCTTTTCTCACCGAGTTGAAGCGTTATTGATTAGGAGTGGAAATAACTAATCAATTTCATTAATCTGGTTTCTGCTGTTTAAATATGTTGTTTAGGACATGATTCTGCAAAAAATATGTCAAATTCAGCTTAAACCCATCACATGTTCAAAAGATATAGCCATTCGTTCAAAAACGTATTATCTAACCGAGTTGAAGCGTTTTTGATTAGGAGTGGAAAAAACTAATGGATTTCACCAAGCTGGTTTCTGCTTTTGAAATATGTTGTTTAGGACATGATTCTGCAATATATATGTCAAATTCAGTGAAACCCAGCTACAGGATCAAAAAATATTGCCATTCGTTCAGAAAGTGCTTCTCTCACCGAGTTGAAGCTTTTTTTATTAGGGATGGAAATAACTAATGAATTTCATCAAGCCACTTTCTGCTGTTGAAATGTGTTGTTTCGGGCATAATTCTGCAAATATATTTCAAATTCAGTGTAATCCAGCTACAAGATCAAAAGATATAGCCATTCGTTGAAAAAGTGCTTATCTCACCGAGTTGAAGCTTTTTTGATTAGGAGTGGAAATAACTAATGAATTCCATCAAGCTGGTTTCTGCTGTTGATATATGTTGTTTAGGACATGATTCTGAACAATATATGTCAAATTCAGTGTGATCCTATCACAGGTTCCAAAGATATAGCCATTCGTTCAAAAACTGCTTATCTCACCGATTGAAGCGTTTTTGAGCTGGAGTGGAAAAAACTAATGAATTTCAATATGCTGGTTTTTTGCTGTTGATATATATGTTGTTTAGGACATGATTCTGCACAATATATGTCAAATTCAGTATAATCCAGCGACAAGATCAAAAGATATAGCCATTCGTTCAAAAACTGCTTATCTCAACGAGTTGAAGCGTTTTGAGTTGGAGTGGAATTAAATGATGAATTTCAATATGCTGGTTTTTGCTGTTGATATATGTTGTTTCGGACATGATTCTGCACAAAATATGTCAAATTCAGTGTAATCCAGGTACAAATTCAAAAGATATAGCCATTCGTTCAAAAAGTTCTTATATCACTGACTTGAAGCGTTTTTGACTAGTAGTGGAAATAACTAATGAATTTCATCAAGCCGGTTTCTGCTGTTGAAATATCTTGTTTAGAACATGATTCTGCACAATATATGTCAAATTCAGTGTAATCCAGCTATAAATTCAAAAGATATAGCCACAAGGTCAAAAACTAATTATCTTACCGAGTTAAATCGCTTTTGTTTAGGAGTGGAAATAACTAATGAATTTCATCAAGTTGGTTTCTGCTGTTGAAATATGTTGTTTAGGACATGATTCAGCACAAAATATGTCAATTTCAATGTGATCCCATTACAAGATCAAAAGATATAGCCATTCCTTCAAAAAGGACTTATCTCACCGAAATGAAGCGTTTTTAAATAGGAGTGGGAATAACTAGTGAATTTCATCAAGCTGGTTTCTGCTGTTGAAATATGTTGTTTAGAACATGATTCTGCACAATACATTTCGTATTCAGTGTAATCCAGCTACAAGTTCAAAAGATATAGCCATTCGTTCAAAAAGTGCTTATCTCACCGAGTTGAAGCGTTTTTGATTAGGAGTGGAAATAACTAATGAATTTCATCAAGTTGGTTTCTACTGTTGAAATATGTTGTTTAGGACATGATTCTGCACAATATATGTCAAATTCTGTGTAATCCCATCGAAGGTTCAAAAGATATAGCCATTCGTTCAAAAAGTTCTTATCTTATCGAGTTGAAGCGTTTTTGATTAAGAGAGGAAATAACTATTGAATTTCACCAAGCCTTTTTCTGCTGTTGATAGATGTTGTATAGGACATGATTTTGTACAATATATGTCAAATTCAGTGTAATCCAGCGACAAGATCAAAAGATATAGCCATTCGTTCGAAAACTGCTCATCTCACCGAGTTGAAGCGTTTTTGAGTTGGAGTTGAAATAACTAATGAATTTCAATATGCTGGTTTTTGCTTTTGATATATGTTGTTTAGGACATGATTCTGCAAAATATATCAAATTCAATGTAATCCAGCTATAAGTTCAAAAGATATAGCCATAAGGTCAAAAAGTGCTTATCTCGCTGAGTTGAAGCTTTTTTTGTTTTTGAGTGGAAATGTCTAATGAATTTCATCAAGCTGGTTTCTGCTGTTGAGATATGTTGTTTCGGACATGATTAAGCACAATATATGTCAAATTTAGTGTAATCACATCACGGGTTCAAAAGATATAGCCATTCGTTCAAAAAGTGCTTATCTTATCGGGTTGAAGCGTTTTTGATTAAGAGTGGAAATAACTAATGAATTTCACCACTTTGGTTTTTGCTGTTGATATATGTTGTTTAGAACATGATTCTGCACAATACATGTCAAATTCTGAGTAATCCAGCTACAAGTTCAAAAGATATAGCCATAAGGTCAAAAAGTGCTTATCTTACAGAGATTAAATCTTTTTTGAGTTGGAGTGGAAATAACTAATGAATTTCATCATGCTGGTTTCTGCTGTTGATATATGTTGTTTAGGATAAGATTCTGCACAATATATGTCAAATTCAGTGTGATCCCATCACAGGTTCAAAAGATATATCCATTCGTTCAAAAAGTCTTCATCTCACTGAGTTGAAGCGTTTATGATTAGGAGTGGAAAAAAAAAAAGAATTTCATTAAGCTGGTTTCTGCTGTGGAAATATGTTGTTTCGGACATGATTCTGCACAAAATATGTCAAATTCAGTGTAATCCAGGTACAAATTCAAAAGATATAGCCATTCGTTCAAAAAGTTCTTATATCACTGACTTGAAGCGTTTTTGACTAGTAGTGGAAATAACTAATGAATTTCATCAAGCCAGTTTCTGCTGTTGAAATATCTTGTTTAGAACATGATTCTGCACAATATATGTCAAATTCAGTGTAACCCAGCTTCAAGATCAAAATATATAGCCATTCGTTAAAAAAGTGCTTTTCTCACCGAGTTGAAGCGTTATTGATTAGGAGTGGAAATAACTATTGAATTTCATTAATCTGGTTTCTACTGTTGAAATATGTTGTTTAGGACAATAATCTGCACAAAATATGTCAAATTCAGTGTAATTCAGCGACAAAATCAAAAGATATAGCCATTCGTTCAAAAAGTGTTTATCTTATCGGGTTGAAATATGTTGTTTAGGACAAGATTTTGTACAATTTATGTCAAATTCAGAGTAATGCAGGTACATTTTCAAAAGATATACCCATTCGTTAAAAAAGTGCTTTTCTCACCGAGTTGAAGCGTTATTGATTAGGAGTGGAAATAACTAATCAATTTCATTAATCTGGTTTCTGCTGTTTAAATATGTTGTTTAGGACATGATTCTGCAAAAAATATGTCAAATTCAGCTTAAACCCATCACATGTTCAAAAGATATAGCCATTCGTTCAAAAACGTATTATCTAACCGAGTTGAAGCGTTTTTGATTAGGAGTGGAAAAAACTAATGGATTTCACCAAGCTGGTTTCTGCTTTTGAAATATGTTGTTTAGGACATGATTCTGCAATATATATGTCAAATTCAGTGAAACCCAGCTACAGGATCAAAAAATATTGCCATTCGTTCAGAAAGTGCTTCTCTCACCGAGTTGAAGCTTTTTTTATTAGGGATGGAAATAACTAATGGATTTCATCAAGCTGGTTTCTCCTGTTGAAATATGTTGTTTTGAGAATGATTCTGCACAATTAATGTCAAATTCAGTGTAATCCAGCTACAACTTCAAAAGATATCGCCATTCGTTAAAAAAGTGCTTATCTCACCGAGTTGAAGCGTTTTTTATTAGGGATGGAAATAACTAATGAATTTCATCAAGCTGGTTTCTCCTGTTGAAATATGTTGTTTAGAAAATGATTCTGCACAATATATGTCAACTTCAGTGTTATCCAGCTACAAGTTAAAAAGATATATCTATAAGGTCAAAAACTGCTTATCTTATCGAGTTAAATTGTTTTTGAGTTGGAGTGGAAATAACTAATGAATTTCATCAAGCTGGTTTCTGCTGTTGAAATATGTTTTTTATGACATGATTCTGCACAAAATATGTCAAATTCAGTGTAACCCAGCTACAGGATCAAAATTTATAGCCATTCGTTCAAAAAGTTCTTTTCTCACCGAGTTGAAGCGTTTTTGATTAGGAGTGGAAATAACTAATGAATTTCATCAAGCTGGTTTCTGCTGTTGAAATATGTTGTTTAGGACATGATTCTATAAAAAATATGTCAAATTCAGTGTAATCCAGCCACAAGTTCAAAAAATATAGCCATTCGTTCAGAAAGTCCTTCTCTCACCGAGTTGAAGCGTTTTTGATTAGGAGTGGAAATAACTAATGGATTTCATCAAGCTGGTTTTTGACGTTGAAATATGTTGTTTAGAACATGATTCTGCACAATTAATGTCAAATTCAGTGTAATCCAGCTACAACTTCAAAAGATATAGCCATTCGTTCAAAAAGTGCTTATCTCACCGAGTTCAAGCGTTTTTGATTAGGAGTGGAAATAACTAATGAATTTTCATCAGGTTGGTTTCTACTGTTGAAATACGCTGATTAGCACATTATTTTGCACAATATATGTCAACTTCAGTGTAATCCCATCACAGGTTCAAAAGATAGAGCCATTCGATCAAAAAGTGTATATCTTATCGGGTTGAAGCGTTTTTGATTAGGAATGGAAATAACTAATGAATTTCATCAAGCCGCTTTCTGCTGTTGAAATGTGTTGTTTAGGGCATAATTCTGCAAATATATGTCAAATTCAGTGTAATCCAGCTACAACTTCAAAAGATATAGCCATTCGTTCAAAAAGTGCTTATCTCACCGAGTTGAAGCTTTTTTGATTTGGAGTGGAAATAACTAATGAATTCCATCAAGCTGGTTTCTGCTGTTGATATATGTTGTTTAGGACATGATTCTGAACAATATATGTCAAATTCAGTGTGATCCTATCACAGGTTCCAAAGATATAGCCATTCGTTCAAAAACTTTTTATCTCACCGAATTGAAGCGTTTTTGAGTTGGAGTGGAAATAACTAATGAATTTCAATATGCTGGTTTTTGCTGTTGATATATGTTGTTTAGGACATGATTCTGCACAATATATGTCAAATTCAGTATAATCCAGCTATAAATTCAAAAGATATAGCCATTATGTCAAAAACTAATTATCTTTCCGAGTTAAATCGCTTTTGATTAGGAGTGGAAATAACTAATGAATTTCATCAAGCTGGTTTCTGCTGTTGAAATATGTTGTTTAGGACATGATTCAGCATAAAATATGTCAAATTCAGTGTGATCCCATTACAAGATCAAAAGATATAGCCATTCCTTCAAAAAGGACTTATCTCACCGAAATGAAGCGTTTTTGAATAGGAGTGGGAATAACTAGTGAATTTCATCAAGCTGGTTTCTGCTGTTGAAATATGTTGTTTAGAACATGATTCTGCACAATACATTTCGTATTCAGTGTAATCCAGCTACAAGTTCAAAAGATATAGCCATTCGTTCAAAAAGTGCTTATCTCACCGAGTTGAAGCGTTTTTGATTAGGAGTGGAAATAACTAATACATTTCACCAAGCTGGTTTATGCTGTTCAAATATGTTGTTCAGTACATGATTCTGCACAATATATGTCAAATTCAGTGTAATCCAGCTACAAGCTCAAAAAATATAGCCATTCGTTCAGAAAGTACTTCTCTCACCGAGTTGAAGCGTTTTTTATTAGGAGAGGAAATAACTAATGGATTTCATCAAGCTGGTTTTTGCCGTTGAAATATGTTGTTTAGAACATGATTCTGCACAATACATTTCGTATTCAGTATAATCCAGCTACAAGTTCAAAAGATATAGCCATTCGTTCAAAAAGTGCTTATCTCACTGATTTGAAACGTTTTTGATTTTGAGTGGAAATGACCAATTAATTTCATCAAGCTGGTTTCTGTTGTTGAAATATGTTGTTTAGGACATGATTCTGCACAATATATGTCAAATTCAGTATAATCCAGCTATAAATTCAAAAGATATAGCCATTATGTCAAAAACTAATTATCTTTCCGAGTTAAATCGCTTTTGATTAGGAGTGGAAATAACTAATGAATTTCATCAAGCTGGTTTCTGCTGTTGAAATATGTTGTTTAGGACATGATTCAGCATAAAATATGTCAAATTCAGTGTGATCCCATTACAAGATCAAAAGATATAGCCATTCCTTCAAAAAGGACTTATCTCACCGAAATGAAGCGTTTTTGAATAGGAGTGGGAATAACTAGTGAATTTCATCAAGCTGGTTTCTGCTGTTGAAATATGTTGTTTAGAACATGATTCTGCACAATACATTTCGTATTCAGTGTAATCCAGCTACAAGTTCAAAAGATATAGCCATTCGTTCAAAAAGTGCTTATCTCACCGAGTTGAAGCGTTTTTGATTAGGAGTGGAAATAACTAATACATTTCACCAAGCTGGTTTATGCTGTTCAAATATGTTGTTCAGTACATGATTCTGCACAATATATGTCAAATTCAGTGTAATCCAGCTACAAGTTCAAAAGATATAGCCATTCGTTCAAAAAGTGCTTATCTCACTGATTTGAAACGTTTTTGATTTTGAGTGGAAATGACCAATTAATTTCATCAAGCTGGTTTCTGTTGTTGAAATATGTTGTTTAGGACATGATTCTGCACAATATATGTCAAATTCAGTGTAATCCAGCTACAAGTTCAAAAGATATAGCCATAAGGTCAAAAACTGCTTATATTATCGAGTTAAATCGTTATTGAGTTGGACTGGAAATAACTCATGAATTTCATCAAGCTGGTTTCTGCTGGATATATGTTGTTTAGAACATGATTCTGTACAATATATGTCAAATTCAGTGTAATCCCATCACAGGTTCAAAAGATAAAGCCATTCGTTCAAAAAGTGTTTATCTTATCGGGTTGAAGCGTTTTTGATTAGGAGTGGAAAAAAAAAAAAGAATTTCATTAAGCTGGTTTCTGCTTTGGAAATATGTTGTTTCGGACATGATTCTGCACAAAATATGTCAAATTCAGTGTAATCCAGGTACAAATTCAAAAGATATAGCCATTCGTTCAAAAAAATCTTATATCACTGACTTGAAGCGTTTTTGACTAGTAGTGGAAATAACTAATGAATTTCATCAAGCCGGTTTCTGCTGTTGAAATATCTTGTTTAGAACATGATTCTGCAAAATATATGTCAAATTCAGTGTAACCCAGCTTCAAGATCAAAATATATAGCCATTCGTTAAAAAAGTGCTTTCCTCACCGAGTTGAAGAGTTATTGATTAGGAGTGGAAATAACTAATGAATTTCATTAATCTGGTTTCTGCTGTTGAAATATGTTGTTTAGGACAATATTCTGCACAAAATATGTCAAATTCAGTGTAATTCAGCGACAAAACCAAAAGATATAGCCATTCGTTCAAAAAGTGTTTATCTTATCGGGTTGAAATATGTTGTTTAGGACAAGATTTTGTACAATTTATGTAAAATTCAGTGCAATCCAGGTAAATTTTCAAAAGATATAGCCATTCGTTCAAAAAGTGCTTATCTCACGGAGTTGAAGCGTTTTTGATTAGGAGTGGATATAACTAATGAATTTCATTAATCTGGTTTCTGTTGTTGAAATATGTTGTTTAGGACATGATTCTGCAAAAAATATGTCAAATTCAGTGTAACCCAGCTACAGGATCAAAATTTATAGCCATTCGTTCAAAAAGTTCTTTTCTCACCGAGTTGAAGCGTTTTTGATTAGGAGTGGAAATAACTAATGAATTTCATCAAGCTGGTTTCTGCTGTTGAAATATGTTTTTTAGGACATGATTCTGCAATATATATGTCAAATTCAGTGTAATCCCATCACAGGTTCAAAAGATAAGGCCATTCGTTCAAAAAGTGTTTATCTTATCGGGTTGAAGCGTTTTTGATTAGGAGAGGAAATAACTAATAAATTTCATCAAGCTGGTTTCTGCTGTTGAAATATGTTGTTTAGGACATGATTCTATAAAAAATATGTCAAATTCAGTGTAATCCAGCCACAAGTTCAAAAAATATAGCCATTCGTTCAAAAAGTGCTTTTCTCACCGAGTTGAAGCGTTTTTGATTAGGAGTGGAAATAACTAATGGATTTCATCAAGCTGGTTTTTGACGTTGAAATATGTTGTTTAGAACATGATTCTGCACAATTAATGTCAAATTCAGTGTAATCCAGCTACAACTTCAAAAGATATAGCCATTCGTTCAAAAAGTGCTTATCTCACCGAGTTCAAGCGTTTTTGATTAGGAGTGGAAATAACTAATGAATTTTCATCAGGTTGGTTTCTACTGTTGAAATACGTTGATTAGCACATTATTTTGCACAATATATGTCAACTTCAGTGTAATCCCATCACAGGTTCAAAAGATAGAGCCATTCGATCAAAAAGTGTATATCTTATCGGGTTGAAGCGTTTTTGATTAGGAATGGAAATAACTAATGAATTTCATCAAGCCGCTTTCTGCTGTTGAAATGTGTTGTTTAGGGCATAATTCTGCAAATATATGTCAAATTCAGTGTAATCCAGCTACAACTTCAAAAGATATAGCCATTCGTTCAAAAAGTGCTTATCTCACCGAGTTGAAGCTTTTTTGATTTGGAGTGGAAATAACTAATGAATTCCATCAAGCTGGTTTCTGCTGTTGATATATGTTGTTTAGGACATGATTCTGAACAATATATGTCAAATTCAGTGTGATCCTATCACAGGTTCCAAAGATATAGCCATTCGTTCAAAAACTTTTTATCTCACCGAATTGAAGCGTTTTTGAGTTGGAGTGGAAATAACTAATGAATTTCAATATGCTGGTTTTTGCTGTTGATATATGTTGTTTAGGACATGATTCTGCACAATATATGTCAAATTCAGTATGATCCAGCTATAAATTCAAAAGATATAGCCATTATGTCAAAAACTAATTATCTTTCCGAGTTAAATCGCTTTTGATTAGGAGTGGAAATAACTAATGAATTTCATCAAGCTGGTTTCTGCTGTTGAAATATGTTGTTTAGGACATGATTCAGCATAAAATATGTCAAATTCAGTGTGATCCCATTACAAGATCAAAAGATATAGCCATTCCTTCAAAAAGGACTTATCTCACCGAAATGAAGCGTTTTTGAATAGGAGTGGGAATAACTAGTGAATTTCATCAAGCTGGTTTCTGCTGTTGAAATATGTTGTTTAGAACATGATTCTGCACAATACATTTCGTATTCAGTGTAATCCAGCTACAAGTTCAAAAGATATAGCCATTCGTTCAAAAAGTGCTTATCTCACCGAGTTGAAGAGTTTTTGATTAGGAGTGGAAATAACTAATACATTTCACCAAGCTGGTTTATGCTGTTCAAATATGTTGTTCAGTACATGATTCTGCACAATATATGTCAAATTCAGTGTAATCCAGCTACAAGCTCAAAAAATATAGCCATTCGTTCTGAAAGTACTTCTCTCACCGAGTTGAAGCGTTTTTTATTAGGAGAGGAAATAACTAATGGATTTCATCAAGCTGGTTTTTGCCGTTGAAATATGTTGTTTAGAACATGATTCTGCACAATACATTTCGTATTCAGTATAATCCAGCTACAAGTTCAAAAGATATAGCCATTCGTTCAAAAAGTGCTTATCTCACTGATTTGAAACGTTTTTGATTTTGAGTGGAAATGACCAATTAATTTCATCAAGCTGGTTTCTGTTGTTGAAATATGTTGTTTAGGACATGATTCTGCACAATATATGTCAAATTCAGTGTAATCCAGCTACAAGTTCAAAAGATATAGCCATAAGGTCAAAAACTGCTTATATTATCGAGTTAAATCGTTATTGAGTTGGACTGGAAATAACTCATGAATTTCATCAAGCTGGTTTCTACTGGATATATGTTGTTTAGAACATGATTCTGTACAATATATGTCAAATTCAGTGTAATCCCATCACATGTTCAAAAGATAAAGCCATTCGTTCAAAAAGTGTTTATCTTATCGGGTTGAAGCGTTTTTGATTAGGAGTGGAAAAAAAAAAAAGAATTTCATTAAGCTGGTTTCTGCTTTGGAAATATGTTGTTTCGGACATGATTCTGCACAAAATATGTCAAATTCAGTGTAATCCAGGTACAAATTCAAAAGATATAGCCATTCGTTCAAAAAAATCTTATATCACTGACTTGAAGCGTTTTTGACTAGTAGTGGAAATAACTAATGAATTTCATCAAGCCGGTTTCTGCTGTTGAAATATCTTGTTTAGAACATGATTCTGCAAAATATATGTCAAATTCAGTGTAACCCAGCTTCAAGATCAAAATATATAGCCATTCGTTAAAAAAGTGCTTTCCTCACCGAGTTGAAGAGTTATTGATTAGGAGTGGAAATAACTAATGAATTTCATTAATCTGGTTTCTGCTGTTGAAATATGTTGTTTAGGACAATATTCTGCACAAAATATGTCAAATTCAGTGTAATTCAGCGACAAAATCAAAAGATATAGCCATTCGTTCAAAAAGTGTTTATCTTATCGGGTTGAAATATGTTGTTTAGGACAAGATTTTGTACAATTTATGTAAAATTCAGTGCAATCCAGGTAAATTTTCAAAAGATATAGCCATTCGTTCAAAAAGTGCTTCCCTCACCGAGTTGAAGCGTTTTTGATTAGGAGTGGATATAACTTATGAATTTCATTAATCTGGTTTCTGTTGTTGAAATATGTTGTTTAGGACATGATTCTGCATAAAACATGTCAAATTCAGTGTAATTCAGCGACAAAATCAAAAGATATAGCCATTCGTTCAAAAAGTGTTTATCTTTTCGGGTTGAAATATGTTGTTTAGGACAAGATTTTGTACAATTTATGTCAAATTCAGTGTAATCCAGGTACATTTTCAAAAGATATACCCATTCGTTAAAAAAGAGCTTTTCTCACCGAGTTGAAGCGTTATTGATTAGGAGTGGAAATAACTAATGAATTTCATTAATCTGGTTTCTGCTGTTGAAATATGTTGTTTAGGACATGATTCTGCAAAAAATATGTCAAATTCAGCTTAATCCCATCACATGTTCAAAAGATATAGCCATTCGTTCAAAAACGTCTTATCTAACCGAGTTGAAGCGTTTTTGATTAGGAGTGGAAAAAACTAATGAATTTCATCAAGCTGGTTTCTGCTGTTGAAATATGTTGTATAGGACATGATTCTGCACAATATATGTCAAATTCAGTGTAATCCAGCGACAAGATCAAAAGATATAGCCATTCGTTCAAAAACTGCTTATCTCACCGAGTTGAAGCGTTTTTTAGTTGGAGTGGAAATAACTAATGAATTTCAATATGCTGGTTTCTCCTGTTGATATATGTTGTTTAGGACACGATTTTGCACAATATATGTCAAATTTAGTGTAATCACATCACAGGTTCAAAAGATATAGCCATTCGTTCAAAAAGTGCGTATCTTATAGGGTTGAAGCGTTTTTGATTAAGAGTGAAAATAACTAATGAATTTCATCAACCTGGTTTCTCCTGTTGAAATATGTTGTTTAGAAAATGATTCTGCACAATATATGTCAACTTCAATGTTATCCAGCTACAAGTTAAAAAGATATATCTATAAGGTCAAAAACTGCTTATCTTATCGAGTTAAATTGTTTTTGAGTTGGAGTGGAAATAACTAATGAATTTCATCAAGCTGGTTTCTGCTGTTGATATATGTTGTCTAGGACATGATTCTGCACGATATATGTCATTTTCAGTGTAATCCCATCACATGTTAAAAACATATAGCCATTCGTTCAAAAAGTCTTCATCTCACCCAGTTGAAGCGTTTTTGATTAGGAGTGAAAATAACTAATGAATTTCATCAAGCTGTTTTCGACTGTTGAAATATGTTGTTTAGGACATGATTCTGCAATATTTATGTCAAATTCAGTGTAACCCAGCTACAGGATCAAAATATATAGCCATTCGTTCATAAAGTGCTTTTCTCACCGAGTTGAACTATTTTTGATTAGGAGTGGAAATAACTAATGGATTTCATCAAGCTGGTTTTTGCTGTTGACATATGTTGTTTGGAACATGATTTTGCACAATATATGTCAAATTCAGTGTAATCCAGCTCCAAGTTCAAAAGATATAGCCATTCTTTCAAAAAGTGCTTATCTCACCGAGTTGAAGCGTTTTTGATTAGGAGTGGAAATAACTAATGAATTTCATCAAGCTGGTTTCTGCTGGTGATATATGTTGTTTAGAACATGATTCTGCACAATATATGTCAAATTCAGTGTAATCCCATGAGATGTTCAAAAGATATAGCCATTCGTTCAAAAAGTGTTTATCTTATCGTGTTGAAGCGTTTTTGATTAAGAGTTGAAATAACTAATGAATTTCACCAAGCTGGTTTCTGCTGTTCAAATATGTTGTTCAGTACATGATTCTGCACAATATATGTCAAATTCAGTGTAATCCAGCTACAACTTCAAAAGATATAGCCATTCGTTCAAAAAGTGCTTATCTCACCGAGTTGAAGCGTTTTTGATTAGGAGTGGAAATAACTAATGAATTTTCATCAGGTTGGTTTCTACTGTTGAAATATAATGATTAGCACATTATTCTGCACAATATATGTCAACTTCAGTGTAATCCCATCACATGTTCAAAAGATATAGCCATTCGATCAAAAAGTGTATATCTTATCGGGTTGAAGCGTTTTTGATTAGGAATGGAAATAACTAATGAATTTCATCAAACCGCTTTCTGCTGTTGAAATGTGTTGTTAAGGGCATAATTCTGCAAATATATTTCAAATTCAGTGTAATCCAGCTACAAGATCAAAAGATATAGCCATTCGTTCAAAAAGTGCTTATCTCACCGAGTTAAAGCGTTTTGAATTGGAGTGGAATTAAATGATGAATTTCAATATGCTGGTTTTTGCTGTTGATATATGTTGTTTAGGACATGATTCTGCAATATATATGTCAAATTCAGTGTAATCCAGCTATAAATACAAAAGATATAGCCATAAGGTCAAAAACTAATTATCTTACCGAGTTAAATCGCTTTTGTTTAGGAGTGGAAATAACTAATGAATTTCATCAAGCTGGTTTCTGCTGTTGAAATATGTTGTTTAGGACATGATTCAGCACAAAATATGTCAAATTCAATGTGATCCCATTACAAGATCAAAAGATATAGCCATTCCTTCAAAAAGGACTTATCTAACCGAAATGAAGCGTTTTTGAATAGGAGTGGGAATAACTAGTGAATTTCATCAAGCTGGTTTCTGCTGTTGAAATATGTTGTTTAGAACATGATTTTGCACAATACATTTCGTATTCAGTGTAATCCAGCTACAAGTTCAAAAGATATAGCCATTCTTTCAAAAAGTGCTTATCTCACCGAGTTGAAGCGTTTTTGATTAGGAGTGGAAATAACTAATGAATTTCATCAAGTTGGTTTCTACTGTTGGAATATGTTGTTTAGGACATGATTCTGCACAATATATGTCAAATTCTGTGTAATATCATCGAAGGTTCAAAAGATATAGCCATTCGTTCAAAAAGTTCTTATCTTATCGAGTTGAAGCATTTTTGGTTAGGAGAGAAAATAACTATTGAATTTCACCAAGCCTTTTTCTGCTGTTGATAGATGTTGTATAGGACATGATTCTGTACAATATATGTCAAATTCAGTGTAATCCAGCGACAAGATCAAAAGATATAGCCATTCGTTCGAAAACTGCTCATCTCACCGAGTTGAAGCGTTTTTGAGTTGGAGTTGAAATAACTAATGAATTTCAATATGCTGGTTTTTGCTGTTGATATATGTTGTTTAGGACATGATTCTGCACAATATATCAAATTCAGTGTAATCCAGCTATAAGTTCAAAAGATATAGCCATAAGGTCAAAAAGTGCTTATCTCGCTGAGTTGAAGCTTTTTTTGTTTTTGAGTGGAAATAACTAATGAATTTCATCAAGCTGGTTTCTGCTGGTGAGATATGTTGTTTCGGACATGATTAAGCACAATACATGTCAAATTTAGTGTAATCACATCACGGGTTCAAAAGATATAGCCATTCATTCAAAAAGTGCTTATCTTATCGGGTTGAAGCGTTTTTGATTAAGAGTGGAAATAACTAATGAATTTCACCAAGTTGGTTTTTGCTGTTGATATATGTTGTTTAGAAAATGATTCTGCACAATACATGTCAAATTCTGTGTAATCCAGCTACAAGTTCAAAAGATATAGCCATAAGTTCAAAAAGTGCTTATCTTACAGAGATTAAATCTTTTTTGAGTTGGAGTGGAAATAACTAATGAATTTCATCATGCTGGATTCTGCTATTGATATATGTTGTTTAGGACAAGATTCTGCACAATATATGTCAAATTCAGTGTGATCCCATCACAGGTTCAAAAGATATATCCATTCGTTCAAAAAGTCTTCATCTCACTGAGTTGAAGCGTTTTTGATTAGGAGTGGAAAAAAAAAAAGAATTTCATTAAGCTGGTTTCTGCTGTGGAAATATGTTGTTTCGGACATGATTCTGCACAAAATATGTCAAATTCAGTGTAATCCAGGTACAAATTCAAAAGATATAGCCATTCGTTCAAAAAGTTCTTATATCACTGACTTGAAGCGTTTTTGACTAGTAGTGGAAATAACTAATGAATTTCATCAAGCCGGTTTCTGCTGTTGAAATATCTTGTTTAGAACATGATTCTGCACAATATATGTCAAATTCAGTGTAACCCAGCTTCAAGATCAAAATATATAGCCATTCGTTAAAAAAGTGCTTTTCTCACCGAGTTGAAGCGTTATTGATTAGGAGTGGAAATAACTAATGAATTTCATTAATCTGGTTTCTGCTGTTGAAATATGTTGTTTAGGACAATATTCTGCACAAAATATGTCAAATTCAGTGTAATTCAGCGACAAAATCAAAAGATATAGCCATTCGTTCAAAAAGTGTTTATCTTATCGGGTTGAAATATGTTGTTTAGGACAAGATTTTGTACAATTTATGTCAAATTCAGTGTAATCCAGGTACATTTTCAAAAGATATACCCATTCGTTAAAAAAGTGCTTTTCTCACCGAGTTGAAGCGTTATTGATTAGGAGTGGAAATAACTAATGAATTTCATTAATCTGGTTTCTGCTGTTGAAATATGTTTTTTAGGACATGATTTTGCAAAAAATATGTCAAATTCAGCTTAAACCCATCACATGTTCAAAAGATATAGCCATTCGTTCAAAAACGTCTTATCTAACCGAGTTGAAGCGTTTTTGATTAGGAGTGGAAAAAACTAATGGATTTCATCAAGCTGGTTTCTGCTGTTGAAATATGTTGTATAGGACATGATTCTGCACAATATATGTCAAATTCAGTGTAATCCAGCGAAAAGATCAAAAGATATAGCCATTCGTTCAAAAACTGCTTATCTCACCGAGTTGAAGCGTTTTTTAGTTGGCGTGGAAATAACTAATGAATTTCAATATGCTGGTTTTTGCTGTTGATATATGTTGTTTAGGACATGATTTTACACAATATATGTCAAATTTAGTGTAATCACATCACAGGTTCAAAAGATATAGCCATTCGTTCAAAAAGTGCGTATCTTATCGGGTTGAAGCGTTTTTGATTAAGAGTGAAATTAACTAATGAATTTCATCAAGCTGGTTTCTGCTTTTGAAATATGTTGTTTAGGACATGATTCTGCAATATATATATCAAATTCAGTGAAACCCAGCTACATGATCAAAATATATAGCCATTCGTTCAGAAAGTGCTTCTCTCACCGAGTTGAAGCGTTTTTTATTAGGGATGGAAATAACTAATGAATTTCATCAAGCTGGTTTCTCCTGTTGAAATATGTTGTTTTGAAAATGATTCTGCACAATTAATGTCAAATTCAGTGTAATCCAGCTACAAGTTCAAAAGATATCGCCATTCGTTAAAAAAGTGCTTATCTCACCGAGTTGAAGCGTTTTTTATTAGGGATGGAAATAACTAATGAATTTCATCAAGCTGGTTTCTCCTGTTGAAATATGTTGTTTAGAAAATGATTTTGCACAATATATGTCAACTTCAGTGTTATCCAGCTACAAGTTAAAAAGATATATCTATAAGGTCAAAAACTGCTTATCTTATCGAGTTAAATTGTTTTTGAGTCGGAGTGGAAATAACTAATGAATTTCATCAAGCTGGTTTCTGCTGTTGATATATGTTGTCTAGGACATGATTCTGCACGATATATGTCAATTTCAGTGTAATCCCATCACATGTTAAAAACATATAGCCATTCATTCAAAAAGTCTTCATCTCACCGAATTGAAGCGTTTTTGATTAGGAGTGAAAATAACTAATGAATTTCATCGAGCTGGTTTCTACTGTTGAAATATGTTGTTTAGGACATGATTCTGCAATATATATGTCAAATTCAGTGTAACCCAGCTACAGGATCAAAATTTATAGCCATTCGTTCAAAAAGTGCTTTTCTCACCGAGTTGAAGCGTTTTTGATTAGGAGTGGAAATAACTAATGAATTTCATCAAGCTTGTTTCTGCCGTTGAAATATCTTGTTTAGGACATGATTCTGCACAGTATATGTCATATTCAGTGGGATCCCATGACAGGTTAAAAAGATATAGCCCTTGGTTCAAAAAGGACTTATCTCACCGAGTTGAAGCGTTTTTGATTAGGATTGGAAACAACTAATGGATTTCAACAAACAGGTTTCTGCTGTTGAAATATGTTGTATAGGACATGATTTTGCACTAAATATTTCAAATTCAGTGTAATCCAGCGACAAGATCAAAAGATATAGCCATTCGTGCAAAAAGCGCTTATCTCACTGAGTTGAAGCGTTTTTGATTTGGAGTGGAAATAACTAATGAATTCCATCAAGCTGGTTTCTGCTATTGATATATGTTGTTTAGGACATGATTCTGAACAATATATATGTCAAATTCAGTGTAACCCAGCTACAGGATCAAAATATATAGCCATTCGTTCATGAAGTGCTTTTCTCACCGAGTTGAACTATTTTTGATTAGGAGTGGAAATAACTAATGGATTTCATCAAGCTGGTTTTTGCTGTTGACATATGTTGTTTGGAACATGATTTTGCACAATATATGTCAAATTCAGTGTGATCCCATCACAGGTTCAAAAGATATAGCCATTCGTTCAAAAAGTCTTCATCTCACTGAGTTGAAGCGTTTTTGATTAGGAGTGGAAATAACTAATGAATTTCAATATGCTGGTTTTTGCTGTTGATATATGTTGTTTAGGACATGATTGTGCACAATATATGTCAATATCAGTATAATCCAGCGACAAGATCAAAAGATATAGCCATTCGTTCAAAAACTGCTTATCTCACCGAGTTGAAGCGTTTTTGAGTTGGAGTGGAAATAACTAATGAATTTCAATATGCTGGTTTCTCCTGTTGATATATGTTGTTTAGGACACGATTTTGCACAATATATGTCAAATTTAGTGTAATCACATCACAGGTTCAAAAGATATAGCCATTCGTTCAAAAAGTGCGTATCTTATAGGGTTGAAGCGTTTTTGATTAAGAGTGAAAATAACTAATGAATTTCATCAACCTGGTTTCTCCTGTTGAAATATGTTGTTTAGAAAATGATTCTGCACAATATATGTCAACTTCAATGTTATCCAGCTACAAGTTAAAAAGATATATCTATAAGGTCAAAAACTGCTTATCTTATCGAGTTAAATTGTTTTTGAGTTGGAGTGGAAATAACTAATGAATTTCATCAAGCTGGTTTCTGCTGTTGATATATGTTGTCTAGGACATGATTCTGCACGATATATGTCAATTTCAGTGTAATCCCATCACATGTTAAAAACATATAGCCATTCGTTCAAAAAGTCTTCATCTCACCCAGTTGAAGCGTTTTTGATTAGGAGTGAAAATAACTAATGAATTTCATCAAGCTGTTTTCGACTGTTGAAATATGTTGTTTAGGACATGATTCTGCAATATTTATGTCAAATTCAGTGTAACCCAGCTACAGGATCAAAATATATAGCCATTCGTTCATAAAGTGCTTTTCTCACCGAGTTGAACTATTTTTGATTAGGAGTGGAAATAACTAATGGATTTCATCAAGCTGGTTTTTGCTGTTGACATATGTTGTTTGGAACATGATTTTGCACAATATATGTCAAATTCAGTGTAATCCAGCTCCAAGTTCAAAAGATATAGCCATTCTTTCAAAAAGTGCTTATCTCACCGAGTTGAAGCGTTTTTGATTAGGAGTGGAAATAACTAATGAATTTCATCAAGCTGGTTTCTGCTGGTGATATATGTTGTTTAGAACATGATTCTGCACAATATATGTCAAATTCAGTGTAATCCCATGAGATGTTCAAAAGATATAGCCATTCGTTCAAAAAGTGTTTATCTTATCGGGTTGAAGCGTTTTTGATTAAGAGTTGAAATAACTAATGAATTTCACCAAGCTGGTTTCTGCTGTTCAAATATGTTGTTCAGTACATGATTCTGCACAATATATGTCAAATTCAGTGTAATCCAGCTACAACTTCAAAAGATATAGCCATTCGTTCAAAAAGTGCTTATCTCACCGAGTTGAAGCGTTTTTGATTAGGAGTGGAAATAACTAATGAATTTTCATCAGGTTGGTTTCTACTGTTGAAATATAATGATTAGCACATTATTCTGCACAATATATGTCAACTTCAGTGTAATCCCATCACATGTTCAAAAGATATAGCCATTCGATCAAAAAGTGTATATCTTATCGGGTTGAAGCGTTTTTGATTAGGAATGGAAATAACTAATGAATTTCATCAAACCGCTTTCTGCTGTTGAAATGTGTTGTTAAGGGCATAATTCTGCAAATATATTTCAAATTCAGTGTAATCCAGCTACAAGATCAAAAGATATAGCCATTCGTTCAAAAAGTGCTTATCTCACCGAGTTAAAGCGTTTTGAATTGGAGTGGAATTAAATGATGAATTTCAATATGCTGGTTTTTGCTGTTGATATATGTTGTTTAGGACATGATTCTGCAATATATATGTCAAATTCAGTGTAATCCAGCTATAAATACAAAAGATATAGCCATAAGGTCAAAAACTAATTATCTTACCGAGTTAAATCGCTTTTGTTTAGGAGTGGAAATAACTAATGAATTTCATCAAGCTGGTTTCTGCTGTTGAAATATGTTGTTTAGGACATGATTCAGCACAAAATATGTCAAATTCAATGTGATCCCATTACAAGATCAAAAGATATAGCCATTCCTTCAAAAAGGACTTATCTAACCGAAATGAAGCGTTTTTGAATAGGAGTGGGAATAACTAGTGAATTTCATCAAGCTGGTTTCTGCTGTTGAAATATGTTGTTTAGAACATGATTTTGCACAATACATTTCGTATTCAGTGTAATCCAGCTACAAGTTCAAAAGATATAGCCATTCTTTCAAAAAGTGCTTATCTCACCGAGTTGAAGCGTTTTTGATTAGGAGTGGAAATAACTAATGAATTTCATCAAGTTGGTTTCTACTGTTGGAATATGTTGTTTAGGACATGATTCTGCACAATATATGTCAAATTCTGTGTAATATCATCGAAGGTTCAAAAGATATAGCCATTCGTTCAAAAAGTTCTTATCTTATCGAGTTGAAGCATTTTTGGTTAGGAGAGAAAATAACTATTGAATTTCACCAAGCCTTTTTCTGCTGTTGATAGATGTTGTATAGGACATGATTCTGTACAATATATGTCAAATTCAGTGTAATCCAGCGACAAGATCAAAAGATATAGCCATTCGTTCGAAAACTGCTCATCTCACCGAGTTGAAGCGTTTTTGAGTTGGAGTTGAAATAACTAATGAATTTCAATATGCTGGTTTTTGCTGTTGATATATGTTGTTTAGGACATGATTCTGCACAATA
Source organism: Fistularia commersonii (assembly GCF_037954325.1). NCBI lineage: Eukaryota > Metazoa > Chordata > Actinopteri > Syngnathiformes > Fistulariidae > Fistularia > Fistularia commersonii. Next base: position 174,503 of record NW_028234008.1, read on the forward strand.
TATCAAATTCAGTGTAATCCAGCTATAAGTTCAAAAGATATAGCCATAAGGTCAAAAAGTGCTTATCTCGCTGAGTTGAAGCTTTTTTTGTTTTTGAGTGGAAATAACTAATGAATTTCATCAAGCTGGTTTCTGCTGGTGAGATATGTTGTTTCGGACATGATTAAGCACAATACATGTCAAATTTAGTGTAATCACATCACGGGTTCAAAAGATATAGCCATTCATTCAAAAAGTGCTTATCTTATCGGGTTGAAGCGTTTTTGATTAAGAGTGGAAATAACTAATGAATTTCACCAAGTTGGTTTTTGCTGTTGATATATGTTGTTTAGAAAATGATTCTGCACAATACATGTCAAATTCTGTGTAATCCAGCTACAAGTTCAAAAGATATAGCCATAAGTTCAAAAAGTGCTTATCTTACAGAGATTAAATCTTTTTTGAGTTGGAGTGGAAATAACTAATGAATTTCATCATGCTGGATTCTGCTATTGATATATGTTGTTTAGGACAAGATTCTGCACAATATATGTCAAATTCAGTGTGATCCCATCACAGGTTCAAAAGATATATCCATTCGTTCAAAAAGTCTTCATCTCACTGAGTTGAAGCGTTTTTGATTAGGAGTGGAAAAAAAAAAAGAATTTCATTAAGCTGGTTTCTGCTGTGGAAATATGTTGTTTCGGACATGATTCTGCACAAAATATGTCAAATTCAGTGTAATCCAGGTACAAATTCAAAAGATATAGCCATTCGTTCAAAAAGTTCTTATATCACTGACTTGAAGCGTTTTTGACTAGTAGTGGAAATAACTAATGAATTTCATCAAGCCGGTTTCTGCTGTTGAAATATCTTGTTTAGAACATGATTCTGCACAATATATGTCAAATTCAGTGTAACCCAGCTTCAAGATCAAAATATATAGCCATTCGTTAAAAAAGTGCTTTTCTCACCGAGTTGAAGCGTTATTGATTAGGAGTGGAAATAACTAATGAATTTCATTAATCTGGTTTCTGCTGTTGAAATATGTTGTTTAGGACAATATTCTGCACAAAATATGTCAAATTCAGTGTAATTCAGCGACAAAATCAAAAGATATAGCCATTCGTTCAAAAAGTGTTTATCTTATCGGGTTGAAATATGTTGTTTAGGACAAGATTTTGTACAATTTATGTCAAATTCAGTGTAATCCAGGTACATTTTCAAAAGATATACCCATTCGTTAAAAAAGTGCTTTTCTCACCGAGTTGAAGCGTTATTGATTAGGAGTGGAAATAACTAATGAATTTCATTAATCTGGTTTCTGCTGTTGAAATATGTTTTTTAGGACATGATTTTGCAAAAAATATGTCAAATTCAGCTTAAACCCATCACATGTTCAAAAGATATAGCCATTCGTTCAAAAACGTCTTATCTAACCGAGTTGAAGCGTTTTTGATTAGGAGTGGAAAAAACTAATGGATTTCATCAAGCTGGTTTCTGCTGTTGAAATATGTTGTATAGGACATGATTCTGCACAATATATGTCAAATTCAGTGTAATCCAGCGAAAAGATCAAAAGATATAGCCATTCGTTCAAAAACTGCTTATCTCACCGAGTTGAAGCGTTTTTTAGTTGGCGTGGAAATAACTAATGAATTTCAATATGCTGGTTTTTGCTGTTGATATATGTTGTTTAGGACATGATTTTACACAATATATGTCAAATTTAGTGTAATCACATCACAGGTTCAAAAGATATAGCCATTCGTTCAAAAAGTGCGTATCTTATCGGGTTGAAGCGTTTTTGATTAAGAGTGAAATTAACTAATGAATTTCATCAAGCTGGTTTCTGCTTTTGAAATATGTTGTTTAGGACATGATTCTGCAATATATATATCAAATTCAGTGAAACCCAGCTACATGATCAAAATATATAGCCATTCGTTCAGAAAGTGCTTCTCTCACCGAGTTGAAGCGTTTTTTATTAGGGATGGAAATAACTAATGAATTTCATCAAGCTGGTTTCTCCTGTTGAAATATGTTGTTTTGAAAATGATTCTGCACAATTAATGTCAAATTCAGTGTAATCCAGCTACAAGTTCAAAAGATATCGCCATTCGTTAAAAAAGTGCTTATCTCACCGAGTTGAAGCGTTTTTTATTAGGGATGGAAATAACTAATGAATTTCATCAAGCTGGTTTCTCCTGTTGAAATATGTTGTTTAGAAAATGATTTTGCACAATATATGTCAACTTCAGTGTTATCCAGCTACAAGTTAAAAAGATATATCTATAAGGTCAAAAACTGCTTATCTTATCGAGTTAAATTGTTTTTGAGTCGGAGTGGAAATAACTAATGAATTTCATCAAGCTGGTTTCTGCTGTTGATATATGTTGTCTAGGACATGATTCTGCACGATATATGTCAATTTCAGTGTAATCCCATCACATGTTAAAAACATATAGCCATTCATTCAAAAAGTCTTCATCTCACCGAATTGAAGCGTTTTTGATTAGGAGTGAAAATAACTAATGAATTTCATCGAGCTGGTTTCTACTGTTGAAATATGTTGTTTAGGACATGATTCTGCAATATATATGTCAAATTCAGTGTAACCCAGCTACAGGATCAAAATTTATAGCCATTCGTTCAAAAAGTGCTTTTCTCACCGAGTTGAAGCGTTTTTGATTAGGAGTGGAAATAACTAATGAATTTCATCAAGCTTGTTTCTGCCGTTGAAATATCTTGTTTAGGACATGATTCTGCACAGTATATGTCATATTCAGTGGGATCCCATGACAGGTTAAAAAGATATAGCCCTTGGTTCAAAAAGGACTTATCTCACCGAGTTGAAGCGTTTTTGATTAGGATTGGAAACAACTAATGGATTTCAACAAACAGGTTTCTGCTGTTGAAATATGTTGTATAGGACATGATTTTGCACTAAATATTTCAAATTCAGTGTAATCCAGCGACAAGATCAAAAGATATAGCCATTCGTGCAAAAAGCGCTTATCTCACTGAGTTGAAGCGTTTTTGATTTGGAGTGGAAATAACTAATGAATTCCATCAAGCTGGTTTCTGCTATTGATATATGTTGTTTAGGACATGATTCTGAACAATATATATGTCAAATTCAGTGTAACCCAGCTACAGGATCAAAATATATAGCCATTCGTTCATGAAGTGCTTTTCTCACCGAGTTGAACTATTTTTGATTAGGAGTGGAAATAACTAATGGATTTCATCAAGCTGGTTTTTGCTGTTGACATATGTTGTTTGGAACATGATTTTGCACAATATATGTCAAATTCAGTGTGATCCCATCACAGGTTCAAAAGATATAGCCATTCGTTCAAAAAGTCTTCATCTCACTGAGTTGAAGCGTTTTTGATTAGGAGTGGAAATAACTAATGAATTTCAATATGCTGGTTTTTGCTGTTGATATATGTTGTTTAGGACATGATTGTGCACAATATATGTCAATATCAGTATAATCCAGCGACAAGATCAAAAGATATATCTATAAGGTCAAAAACTGCTTATCTTATCGAGTTAAATTGTTTTTGAGTTGGAGTGGAAATAACTAATGAATTTCATCAAGCTGGTTTCTGCTGTTGATATATGTTGTCTAGGACATGATTCTGCACGATATATGTCAATTTCAGTGTAATCCCATCACATGTTAAAAACATATAGCCATTCATTCAAAAAGTCTTCATCTCACCGAATTGAAGCGTTTTTGATTAGGAGTGAAAATAACTAATGAATTTCATCGAGCTGGTTTCTACTGTTGAAATATGTTGTTTAGGACATGATTCTGCAATATATATGTCAAATTCAGTGTAACCCAGCTACAGGATCAAAATTTATAGCCATTCGTTCAAAAAGTGCTTTTCTCACCGAGTTGAAGCGTTTTTGATTAGGAGTGGAAATAACTAATGAATTTCATCAAGCTTGTTTCTGCCGTTGAAATATCTTGTTTAGGACATGATTCTGCACAGTATATGTCATATTCAGTGGGATCCCATGACAGGTTAAAAAGATATAGCCCTTGGTTCAAAAAGGACTTATCTCACCGAGTTGAAGCGTTTTTGATTAGGATTGGAAACAACTAATGGATTTCAACAAACAGGTTTCTGCTGTTGAAATATGTTGTATAGGACATGATTTTGCACTAAATATTTCAAATTCAGTGTAATCCAGCGACAAGATCAAAAGATATAGCCATTCGTGCAAAAAGCGCTTATCTCACTGAGTTGAAGCGTTTTTGATTTGGAGTGGAAATAACTAATGAATTCCATCAAGCTGGTTTCTGCTATTGATATATGTTGTTTAGGACATGATTCTGAACAATATATATGTCAAATTCAGTGTAACCCAGCTACAGGATCAAAATATATAGCCATTCGTTCATGAAGTGCTTTTCTCACCGAGTTGAACTATTTTTGATTAGGAGTGGAAATAACTAATGGATTTCATCAAGCTGGTTTTTGCTGTTGACATATGTTGTTTGGAACATGATTTTGCACAATATATGTCAAATTCAGTGTGATCCCATCACAGGTTCAAAAGATATAGCCATTCGTTCAAAAAGTCTTCATCTCACTGAGTTGAAGCGTTTTTGATTAGGAGTGGAAATAACTAATGAATTTCAATATGCTGGTTTTTGCTGTTGATATATGTTGTTTAGGACATGATTGTGCACAATATATGTCAATATCAGTATAATCCAGCGACAAGATCAAAAGATATAGCCATTCGTTCAAAAACTGCTTATCTCACCGAGTTGAAGCGTTTTTGAGTTGGAGTGGAAATAACTAATGAATTTCAATATGCTGGTTTCTCCTGTTGATATATGTTGTTTAGGACACGATTTTGCACAATATATGTCAAATTTAGTGTAATCACATCACAGGTTCAAAAGATATAGCCATTCGTTCAAAAAGTGCGTATCTTATAGGGTTGAAGCGTTTTTGATTAAGAGTGAAAATAACTAATGAATTTCATCAACCTGGTTTCTCCTGTTGAAATATGTTGTTTAGAAAATGATTCTGCACAATATATGTCAACTTCAATGTTATCCAGCTACAAGTTAAAAAGATATATCTATAAGGTCAAAAACTGCTTATCTTATCGAGTTAAATTGTTTTTGAGTTGGAGTGGAAATAACTAATGAATTTCATCAAGCTGGTTTCTGCTGTTGATATATGTTGTCTAGGACATGATTCTGCACGATATATGTCAATTTCAGTGTAATCCCATCACATGTTAAAAACATATAGCCATTCGTTCAAAAAGTCTTCATCTCACCCAGTTGAAGCGTTTTTGATTAGGAGTGAAAATAACTAATGAATTTCATCAAGCTGTTTTCGACTGTTGAAATATGTTGTTTAGGACATGATTCTGCAATATTTATGTCAAATTCAGTGTAACCCAGCTACAGGATCAAAATATATAGCCATTCGTTCATAAAGTGCTTTTCTCACCGAGTTGAACTATTTTTGATTAGGAGTGGAAATAACTAATGGATTTCATCAAGCTGGTTTTTGCTGTTGACATATGTTGTTTGGAACATGATTTTGCACAATATATGTCAAATTCAGTGTAATCCAGCTCCAAGTTCAAAAGATATAGCCATTCTTTCAAAAAGTGCTTATCTCACCGAGTTGAAGCGTTTTTGATTAGGAGTGGAAATAACTAATGAATTTCATCAAGCTGGTTTCTGCTGGTGATATATGTTGTTTAGAACATGATTCTGCACAATATATGTCAAATTCAGTGTAATCCCATGAGATGTTCAAAAGATATAGCCATTCGTTCAAAAAGTGTTTATCTTATCGGGTTGAAGCGTTTTTGATTAAGAGTTGAAATAACTAATGAATTTCACCAAGCTGGTTTCTGCTGTTCAAATATGTTGTTCAGTACATGATTCTGCACAATATATGTCAAATTCAGTGTAATCCAGCTACAACTTCAAAAGATATAGCCATTCGTTCAAAAAGTGCTTATCTCACCGAGTTGAAGCGTTTTTGATTAGGAGTGGAAATAACTAATGAATTTTCATCAGGTTGGTTTCTACTGTTGAAATATAATGATTAGCACATTATTCTGCACAATATATGTCAACTTCAGTGTAATCCCATCACATGTTCAAAAGATATAGCCATTCGATCAAAAAGTGTATATCTTATCGGGTTGAAGCGTTTTTGATTAGGAATGGAAATAACTAATGAATTTCATCAAACCGCTTTCTGCTGTTGAAATGTGTTGTTAAGGGCATAATTCTGCAAATATATTTCAAATTCAGTGTAATCCAGCTACAAGATCAAAAGATATAGCCATTCGTTCAAAAAGTGCTTATCTCACCGAGTTAAAGCGTTTTGAATTGGAGTGGAATTAAATGATGAATTTCAATATGCTGGTTTTTGCTGTTGATATATGTTGTTTAGGACATGATTCTGCAATATATATGTCAAATTCAGTGTAATCCAGCTATAAATACAAAAGATATAGCCATAAGGTCAAAAACTAATTATCTTACCGAGTTAAATCGCTTTTGTTTAGGAGTGGAAATAACTAATGAATTTCATCAAGCTGGTTTCTGCTGTTGAAATATGTTGTTTAGGACATGATTCAGCACAAAATATGTCAAATTCAATGTGATCCCATTACAAGATCAAAAGATATAGCCATTCCTTCAAAAAGGACTTATCTAACCGAAATGAAGCGTTTTTGAATAGGAGTGGGAATAACTAGTGAATTTCATCAAGCTGGTTTCTGCTGTTGAAATATGTTGTTTAGAACATGATTTTGCACAATACATTTCGTATTCAGTGTAATCCAGCTACAAGTTCAAAAGATATAGCCATTCTTTCAAAAAGTGCTTATCTCACCGAGTTGAAGCGTTTTTGATTAGGAGTGGAAATAACTAATGAATTTCATCAAGTTGGTTTCTACTGTTGGAATATGTTGTTTAGGACATGATTCTGCACAATATATGTCAAATTCTGTGTAATATCATCGAAGGTTCAAAAGATATAGCCATTCGTTCAAAAAGTTCTTATCTTATCGAGTTGAAGCATTTTTGGTTAGGAGAGAAAATAACTATTGAATTTCACCAAGCCTTTTTCTGCTGTTGATAGATGTTGTATAGGACATGATTCTGTACAATATATGTCAAATTCAGTGTAATCCAGCGACAAGATCAAAAGATATAGCCATTCGTTCGAAAACTGCTCATCTCACCGAGTTGAAGCGTTTTTGAGTTGGAGTTGAAATAACTAATGAATTTCAATATGCTGGTTTTTGCTGTTGATATATGTTGTTTAGGACATGATTCTGCACAATATATCAAATTCAGTGTAATCCAGCTATAAGTTCAAAAGATATAGCCATAAGGTCAAAAAGTGCTTATCTCGCTGAGTTGAAGCTTTTTTTGTTTTTGAGTGGAAATAACTAATGAATTTCATCAAGCTGGTTTCTGCTGGTGAGATATGTTGTTTCGGACATGATTAAGCACAATACATGTCAAATTTAGTGTAATCACATCACGGGTTCAAAAGATATAGCCATTCATTCAAAAAGTGCTTATCTTATCGGGTTGAAGCGTTTTTGATTAAGAGTGGAAATAACTAATGAATTTCACCAAGTTGGTTTTTGCTGTTGATATATGTTGTTTAGAAAATGATTCTGCACAATACATGTCAAATTCTGTGTAATCCAGCTACAAGTTCAAAAGATATAGCCATAAGTTCAAAAAGTGCTTATCTTACAGAGATTAAATCTTTTTTGAGTTGGAGTGGAAATAACTAATGAATTTCATCATGCTGGATTCTGCTATTGATATATGTTGTTTAGGACAAGATTCTGCACAATATATGTCAAATTCAGTGTGATCCCATCACAGGTTCAAAAGATATATCCATTCGTTCAAAAAGTCTTCATCTCACTGAGTTGAAGCGTTTTTGATTAGGAGTGGAAAAAAAAAAAGAATTTCATTAAGCTGGTTTCTGCTGTGGAAATATGTTGTTTCGGACATGATTCTGCACAAAATATGTCAAATTCAGTGTAATCCAGGTACAAATTCAAAAGATATAGCCATTCGTTCAAAAAGTTCTTATATCACTGACTTGAAGCGTTTTTGACTAGTAGTGGAAATAACTAATGAATTTCATCAAGCCGGTTTCTGCTGTTGAAATATCTTGTTTAGAACATGATTCTGCACAATATATGTCAAATTCAGTGTAACCCAGCTTCAAGATCAAAATATATAGCCATTCGTTAAAAAAGTGCTTTTCTCACCGAGTTGAAGCGTTATTGATTAGGAGTGGAAATAACTAATGAATTTCATTAATCTGGTTTCTGCTGTTGAAATATGTTGTTTAGGACAATATTCTGCACAAAATATGTCAAATTCAGTGTAATTCAGCGACAAAATCAAAAGATATAGCCATTCGTTCAAAAAGTGTTTATCTTATCGGGTTGAAATATGTTGTTTAGGACAAGATTTTGTACAATTTATGTCAAATTCAGTGTAATCCAGGTACATTTTCAAAAGATATACCCATTCGTTAAAAAAGTGCTTTTCTCACCGAGTTGAAGCGTTATTGATTAGGAGTGGAAATAACTAATGAATTTCATTAATCTGGTTTCTGCTGTTGAAATATGTTTTTTAGGACATGATTTTGCAAAAAATATGTCAAATTCAGCTTAAACCCATCACATGTTCAAAAGATATAGCCATTCGTTCAAAAACGTCTTATCTAACCGAGTTGAAGCGTTTTTGATTAGGAGTGGAAAAAACTAATGGATTTCATCAAGCTGGTTTCTGCTGTTGAAATATGTTGTATAGGACATGATTCTGCACAATATATGTCAAATTCAGTGTAATCCAGCGAAAAGATCAAAAGATATAGCCATTCGTTCAAAAACTGCTTATCTCACCGAGTTGAAGCGTTTTTTAGTTGGCGTGGAAATAACTAATGAATTTCAATATGCTGGTTTTTGCTGTTGATATATGTTGTTTAGGACATGATTTTACACAATATATGTCAAATTTAGTGTAATCACATCACAGGTTCAAAAGATATAGCCATTCGTTCAAAAAGTGCGTATCTTATCGGGTTGAAGCGTTTTTGATTAAGAGTGAAATTAACTAATGAATTTCATCAAGCTGGTTTCTGCTTTTGAAATATGTTGTTTAGGACATGATTCTGCAATATATATATCAAATTCAGTGAAACCCAGCTACATGATCAAAATATATAGCCATTCGTTCAGAAAGTGCTTCTCTCACCGAGTTGAAGCGTTTTTTATTAGGGATGGAAATAACTAATGAATTTCATCAAGCTGGTTTCTCCTGTTGAAATATGTTGTTTAGAAAATGATTTTGCACAATATATGTCAACTTCAGTGTTATCCAGCTACAAGTTAAAAAGATATATCTATAAGGTCAAAAACTGCTTATCTTATCGAGTTAAATTGTTTTTGAGTTGGAGTGGAAATAACTAATGAATTTCATCAAGCTGGTTTCTGCTGTTGATATATGTTGTCTAGGACATGATTCTGCACGATATATGTCAATTTCAGTGTAATCCCATCACATGTTAAAAACATATAGCCATTCATTCAAAAAGTCTTCATCTCACCGAATTGAAGCGTTTTTGATTAGGAGTGAAAATAACTAATGAATTTCATCGAGCTGGTTTCTACTGTTGAAATATGTTGTTTAGGACATGATTCTGCAATATATATGTCAAATTCAGTGTAACCCAGCTACAGGATCAAAATTTATAGCCATTCGTTCAAAAAGTGCTTTTCTCACCGAGTTGAAGCGTTTTTGATTAGGAGTGGAAATAACTAATGAATTTCATCAAGCTTGTTTCTGCCGTTGAAATATCTTGTTTAGGACATGATTCTGCACAGTATATGTCATATTCAGTGGGATCCCATGACAGGTTAAAAAGATATAGCCCTTGGTTCAAAAAGGACTTATCTCACCGAGTTGAAGCGTTTTTGATTAGGATTGGAAACAACTAATGGATTTCAACAAACAGGTTTCTGCTGTTGAAATATGTTGTATAGGACATGATTTTGCACTAAATATTTCAAATTCAGTGTAATCCAGCGACAAGATCAAAAGATATAGCCATTCGTGCAAAAAGCGCTTATCTCACTGAGTTGAAGCGTTTTTGATTTGGAGTGGAAATAACTAATGAATTCCATCAAGCTGGTTTCTGGTATTGATATATGTTGTTTAGGACATGATTCTGAACAATATATATGTCAAATTCAGTGTAACCCAGCTACAGGATCAAAATATATAGCCATTCGTTCATGAAGTGCTTTTCTCACCGAGTTGAACTATTTTTGATTAGGAGTGGAAATAACTAATGGATTTCATCAAGCTGGTTTTTGCTGTTGACATATGTTGTTTGGAACATGATTTTGCACAATATATGTCAAATTCAGTGTGATCCCATCACAGGTTCAAAAGATATAGCCATTCGTTCAAAAAGTCTTCATCTCACTGAGTTGAAGCGTTTTTGATTAGGAGTGGAAATAACTAATGAATTTCAATATGCTGGTTTTTGCTGTTGATATATGTTGTTTAGGACATGATTGTGCACAATATATGTCAATATCAGTATAATCCAGCGACAAGATCAAAAGATATAGCCATTCGTTCAAAAACTGCTTATCTCACCGAGTTGAAGCGTTTTTGAGTTGGAGTGGAAATAACTAATGAATTTCAATATGCTGGTTTTTGCTGTTGATATATGTTGTTTAGGACATGATTCTACACAATATATGTCAAATTCAGTGTAATCCCATTACAGGTGAAAAACATATCGCCATTCGTTCAAAAAGTCTTCATCTCACCCAGTTGAAGCGTTTTTGATTAGGAGTGAAAATAACTAATGAATTTCATCAAGCTGTTTTCTACTGTTGAAATATGTTGTTTAGGACATGATTATGCAATATATATTTCAAATTCAGTGTAACCCAGCCACAGGATCAAAATATATAGCCATTCGTTCATAAAGTGCTTTTCTCACCGAGTTGAACTATTTTTGATTAGGAGTGGAAATAACTAATGAATTTCATCAAGCTGGTTTCTGCTGGTGATATATGTTGTTTAGAACATGATTCTGCACAATATATGTCAAATTCAGTGTAATCCCATCACATGTTCAAAAGATATAGCCCTTCGTTCAAAAAGTGTTTATCTTATCGTGTTGAAGCGTTTTTGATCAAGAGTGGAAATAACTAATGAATTTCACCAAGCTGGTTTCTGGTGTTCAAATATGTTGTTCAGTACATGATTCTGCACAATATATGTCAAATTCAGTGTAATCCAGCCACAAGTTCAAAAAATATAGCCATTCGTTCAGAAAGTCCTTCTCTCACCGAGTTGAAGCGTTTTTGATTAGGAATGGAAATAACTAATGGATTTCATCAAGCTGGTTTTTGACGTTGAAATATGTTGTTTAGAACATGATTCTGCACAATTAATGTCAAATTCAGTGTAATCCAGCTACAACTTCAAAAGATATAGCCATTCGTTCAAAAAGTGCTGATCTCACCGAGTTGAAGCGTTTTTGATTAGGAGTGGAAATAACTAATGAATTTTCATCAGGTTGGTTTCTACTGTTGAAATACGTTGATTAGCACATTATTCTGCACAATATATGTCAACTTCAGTGTAATCCCATCACAGGTTCAAAAGATAGAGCCATTCGATCAAAAAGTGTTTATCTTATCGTGTTGAAGCGTTTTTGATCAAGAGTGGAAATAACTAATGAATTTCACCAAGCTGGTTTCTGGTGTTCAAATATGTTGTTCAGTACATGATTCTGCACAATATATGTCAAATTCAGTGTAATCCAGCCACAAGTTCAAAAAATATAGCCATTCGTTCAGAAAGTCCTTCTCTCACCGAGTTGAAGCGTTTTTGATTAGGAGTGGAAATAACTAATGGATTTCATCAAGCTGGTTTTTGACGTTGAAATATGTTGTTTAGAACATGATTCTGCACAATTAATGTCAAATTCAGTGTAATCCAGCTACAACTTCAAAAGATATAGCCATTCGTTCAAAAAGTGCTTTTCTCACCGAGTTGAAGCGTTTTTGATTAGGAGTGGAAATAACTAATGAATTTTCATCAGGTTGGTTTCTACTGTTGAAATACGTTGATTAGCACATTATTCTGCACAATATATGTCAACTTCAGTGTAATCCCATCACAGGTTCAAAAGATAGAGCCATTCGATCAAAAAGTGTTTATCTTATCGTGTTGAAGCGTTTTTGATCAAGAGTGGAAATAACTAATGAATTTCACCAAGCTGGTTTCTGGTGTTCAAATATGTTGTTCAGTACATGATTCTGCACAATATATGTCAAATTCAGTGTAATCCAGCCACAAGTTCAAAAAATATAGCCATTCGTTCAGAAAGTCCTTCTCTCACCGAGTTGAAGCGTTTTTGATTAGGAGTGGAAATAACTAATGGATTTCATCAAGCTGGTTTTTGACGTTGAAATATGTTGTTTAGAACATGATTCTGCACAATTAATGTCAAATTCAGTGTAATCCAGCTACAACTTCAAAAGATATAGCCATTCGTTCAAAAAGTGCTTATCTCACCGAGTTGAAGCGTTTTTGATTAGGAGTGGAAATAACTAATGAATTTTCATCAGGTTGGTTTCTACTGTTGAAATACGTTGATTAGCACATTATTCTGCACAATATATGTCAACTTCAGTGTAATCCCATCACAGGTTCAAAAGATAGAGCCATTCGATCAAAAAGTATATATCTTATCGGGTTGAAGCGTTTTTGATTAGGAATGGAAATAACTAATGAATTTCATCAAGCCGCTTTCTGCTGTTGAAATGTGTTGTTTAGGGCATAATTCTGCAAATATATTTCAAATTCAGTGTAATCCAGCTACAAGATCAAAAGATATAGCCATTCGTTCAAAAAGTGCTTATCTCACCGAGTTGAAGCTTTTTTGATTTGGAGTGGAAATAACTAATGAATTCCATCAAGCTGGTTTCTGCTGTTGATATATGTTGTTTAGGACATGATTCTGAACAATATATGTCAAATTCAGTGTGATCCTATCACTGGTTCAAAAGATATAGCCATTCGTTCAAAAACTGCTTATCTCACCGAATTGAAGCGTTTTTGAGTTGGAGTGGAAATAACTAATGAATTTCAATATGCTGGTTTTTCCTGTTGATATATGTTGTTTAGGACATGATTCTGCACAATATATGTCAAATTCAGTATAATCCAGCGACAAGATCAAAAGATATAGCCATTCGTTCAAAAACTGCTTATTTAAACGAGTTGAAGCGTTTTGAGTTGGAGTGGAATTAAATGATGAATTTCATCAAGCTGGTTTCTGCTGGATATATGTTGTTTAGAACATGATTCTGTACAATATATGTCCAATTCAGTGTAATCCCATCACAGGTTCAAAAGATAAAGCCATATAGTTCAAAAAGTGTTTATCTTATCGGGTTGAAGTGTTTTTGATTAAGAGTGGAAATAACTAATGAATTTCACCAAGCTGGTTTCTGCTGTTCAAATATGTTGTTCAGTACATGATTCTGCACAATATATGTCAAATTCATTGTAATCCCATCGAAGGTTCAAAAGATATAGCCATTCGTTCAAAAAGTTCTTATCTCATCGAGTTGAAGCGTTTTTGATTAAGAGAGGAAATAACTATTGAATTTCACCAAGCCTTTTTCTGCTGTTGATAGATGTTGTATAGGACATGATTCTGTACAATATGTGTCAAATTCAGTGTAATCCAGCGACATGATCAAAAGATATAGCCATTCGTTCGAAAACTGCTCATCTCACCGAGTTGAAGCGTTTTTGAGTTGGAGTTGAAATAACTAATGAATTTCAATATGCTGTTTTTTGCTGTTGATATATGTTGTTTAGGACATGATTCTGCACAATATATCAAATTCAGTGTAATCCAGCTATAAGTTCAAAAGATATAGCCATAGGGTCAAAAAGTACTTATCTCGCTGAGTTGAACCTTTTTTTGTTTTTGAGTGGAAATGACTAATGAATTTCATCAAGCTGGTTTCTGCTGGTGAGATATGTTGTTTAGGATATGATTCTGCACAATATATGTCAAATTCAGTGTAATCCACCTACAAGTTCAAAAGATATAGCCATAAGGTCAAAGAGTGCTTATCTTACCGAGGTTAAATCTTTTTTGAGTTGGAATGGAAATAACTAATGAATTTCATCATTCTGGTTTCTGCTGTTTATATATGTTGTTTCGGACATGATTAAGCACAATATATGTCAAATTTAGTGTAATCACATCACGGGTTCAAAAGATATAGCCATTCATTCAAAAAGTGCTTATCTTATCGGGTTGAAGCGTTTTTGATTAAGAGTGGAAATAACTAATGAATTTCACCAAGTTGGTTTTTGCTGTTGATATATGTCGTTTAGAACATGATTCTGCACAATACATGTCAAATTCTGTGTAATCCAGCTACAAGTTCAAAAGATATAGCTATAAGGTCAAAAAGTGCTTATCTTACAGATGTTAAATCTTTTTTGAGTTGGAGTGGAAATAACTAATCAATTTCATCATGCTGGTTTCTGCTGTTGATATATGTTGTTTAGGACAAGATTCTGCACAATATATGTCAAATTCAGTGTGATCCCATCACAGGTTCAAAAGATATATCCCTTCGTTCAAAAAGTCTTCATCTCACTGAGTTGAAGCGTTTTTGATTAGGAGTGGAAAAAAAAAAAGGATTTCTTAAGCTGGTTTCTGCTGTGGAAATATGTTGTTTCGGACATGATTCTGCACAAAATATGTCAAATTCAGTGTAATCCAGGTACAAATTCAAAAGATATAGCCATTCGTTCAAAAAGTTCTTATATCACTGACTTGAAGCGTTTTTGACTAGTAGTGGAAATAACTAATGAATTTCATTAATCTGGTTTCTGCTGTTGAAATATCTTGTTTAGTACAATATTCTGCAAAAAATGTGTCAAATTCAGTGTAATTCAGCGACAAAATCAAAAGATATAGCCATTCGTTCAAAAAGTGTTTATCTTATCGGGTTGAAATATGTTGTTTAGGACAAGATTTTGTACAATTTATGTAAAATTCATCGCAATCCAGGTATATTTTCAAAAGATATAGCCATTCGTTCAAAAAGTGCTTATCTCACCGAGTTGAAGCGTTTTTTGATTAGGAGTGGATATAACTAATGAATTTCATTAATCTGGTTTCTGTTGTTGAAATATGTTGTTTAGGACATGATTCTGCATAAAATATGTCAAATTCAGTGTAATTCAGAAACAAAATCAAAAGATATAGCCATTCGTTCAAAAAGTGTTTATCTTATCGGGTTGAAATATGTTGTTTAGGACAAGATTTTATACAATTTATGTCAAATTCAGTGTAATCCAGGTACATTTTCAAAAGATATACCCATTCGTTAAAAAAGAGCTTTTCTCACCGAGTTGAAGCGTTATTGATTAGGCGTGGAAATAACTAATGAATTTCATTAATCTGGTTTCTGCTGTT
The DNA here is from genome assembly GCF_037954325.1 of Fistularia commersonii. Classification (NCBI taxonomy): domain Eukaryota; kingdom Metazoa; phylum Chordata; class Actinopteri; order Syngnathiformes; family Fistulariidae; genus Fistularia; species Fistularia commersonii. Next base: position 190,066 of record NW_028234008.1, read on the forward strand.
GAAATATGTTGTTTTGGACATGATTCTGCAAAAAATATGTCGAATTCAGCTTAATCCCATCACATGTTCAAAAGATATAGCCATTCGTTCAAAAATGTCTTATCTAACCGAGTTGAAGCGTTTTTGATTAGGAGTGGAAAAAACTAATGGATTTCATCAAGCTTGTTTCTGCTGTTGAAATATGTTGTATAGGACATGATTCTGCACAATATATGTCAAATTCAGTGTAATCCAGCGACAAGATCAAAAGATATAGCCATTCGTTCAAAAACTGCTTATCTCACCGAGTTGAAGCGTTTTTCAGTTGGAGTGGAAATAACTAATGAATTTCAATATGCTGGTTTTTGCTGTTGATATATGTTGTTTAGGACACAATTTTGCACAATATATGTCAAATTTAGTGTAATCACATCACAGGTTCAAAAGATACAGCCATTCGTTCAAAAAGTGCGTATCTTATCGGGTTGAAGCGTTTTTGATTAAGAGTGAAAATAACTAATGAATTTCATCAAGCTGGTTTCTGCTTTTGAAATATGTTGTTTAGGACATGATTCTGCAATATATATGTCAAATTCAGTGAAACCCAGCTACAGGATCAAAATATATAGCCATCCGTTCAGAAAGTGCTTCTCTCACCGAGTTGAAGCTTTTTTTATTAGGGATGGAAATAACTAATGAATTTCATCAAGCTGGTTCCTCCTGTTGAAATATGTTGTTTAGAAAATGATTCTGCACAATTAATGTCAAATTCAGTGTAATCCAGCTACAAGTTCAAAAGATATCGCCATTCATTAAAAAAGTGCTTATCTCACCGAGTTGAAGCGTTTTTTATTAGGGATGGAAATAACTAATGAATTTCATCAAGCTGGTTTCTCCTGTTGAAATATGTTGTTTAGAAAATGATTCTGCACAATATATGTCAACTTCAGTGTTATCCAGCTACAAGTTAAAAAGATATATCTATAAGGTCAAAAACTGCTTATCTTATCGAGTTAAATTGTTTTTGAGTTGGAGTGGAAATAACTAATGAATTTCATCAAGCTGGTTTCTGCTGTTGATATATGTTGTCTAGGATATGATTCTGCAGGATATATGTCAATTTCAGTGTAATCCCATCACATGTTAAAAACATATAGCCATTCAATCAAAAAGTCTTCATCTCACCGAGTTGAAGCGTTTTTAATTAGGAGTGAAAATAACTAATGAATTTCATCGAGCTGGTTTCTACTGTTGAAATATGTTGTTTAGGACATGATTCTGCACAAAATATGTCAAATTCAGTGTAACCCAGCTACAGGATCAAAATTTATAGCCATTCGTTCAAAAAGTGCTTTTCTCACCGAGTTGAAGCGTTTTTGATTAGGAGTGGAAATAACTAATGAATTTCATCAAGCTGGTTTCTGCTGTTGAAATATGTTTTTTAGGACATGATTCTGCACAAAATATGTCAAATTCAGTGTAATCCCATCACAGGTTCAAAAGATATATCCATTCGTTCAAAAAGTCTTCATCTCACTGAGTTGAAGCGTTTTTGATTAGGAGTGGAAAAAAAAAAAAGGATTTCATTAAGCTGGTTTCTGCTGTGGAAATATGTTGTTTCGGACATGATTCTGCACAAAATATGTCAAATTCAGTGTAATCCAGGTACAAATTCAAAAGATATAGCCATATTTTCAAAAAGTTCTTATATCACTGACTTGAAGCGTTTTTGACTAGTAGTGGAAATAACTAATGAATTTCATTAATCTGGTTTCTGCTGTTGAAATATCTTGTTTAGTACAATATTCTGCACAAAATATGTCAAATTCAGTGTAATTCAGCGACAAAATCAAAAGATATAGCCATTCGTTCAAAAAGTGTTTATCTTATCGGGTTGAAATATGTTGTTTAGGACAAGATTTTGTACAATTTATGTAAAATTCATCGCAATCCAGGTAAATTTTCAAAAGATATAGCCATTCGTTCAAAAAGTGCTTATCTCACCGAGTTGAAGCGTTTTTGATTAGGAGTGGATATAACTAATGAATTTCATTAATCTGGTTTCTGTTGTTGAAATATGTTGTTTAGGACATGATTCTGCATAAAATATGTCAAATTCAGTGTAATTCAGCGACAAAATCAAAAGATATAGCCATTCGTTCAAAAAGTGTTTATCTTATCGGGTTGAAATATGTTGTTTAGGACAAGATTTTGTACAATTTATGTCAAATTCAGTGTAATCCAGGTACATTTTCAAAAGATATACCCATTCGTTAAAAAAGAGCTTTTCTCACCGAGTTGAAGCGTTATTGATTAGGCGTGGAAATAACTAATGAATTTCATTAATCTGGTTTCTGCTGTTGAAATATGTTGTTTAGGACATGATTCTGCAAAAAATATGTCAAATTCAGCTTAATCCCATCACATGTTCAAAAGATATAGCCATTCGTTCAAAAATGTCTTATCTAACCGAGTTGAAGCGTTTTTGATTAGGAGTGGAAAAAACTAATGGATTTCATCAAGCTGGTTTCTGCTGTTGAAATATGTTGTATAGGACATGATTCTGCACAATATATGTCAAATTCAGTGTAATCCAGCGACAAGATCAAAAGATATAGCCATTCGTTCAAAAACTGCTTATCTCACCGAGTTGAAGCGTTTTTTAGTTGGAGTGGAAATAACTAATGAATTTCAATATGCTGGTTTTTGCTGTTGATATATGTTGTTTAGGACACAATTTTGCACAATATATGTCAAATTTAGTGTAATCACATCACAGGTTCAAAAGATACAGCCATTCGTTCAAAAAGTGCGTATCTTATCGTGTTGAAGTGTTTTTGATTAAGAGTGAAAATAACTAATGAATTTCATCAAGCTGGTTTCTGCTTTTGAAATATGTTGTTTAGAACATGATTCTGCAATATATATGTCAAATTCAGTGAAACCCAGCTACAGGATCAAAATATATAGCCATCCGTTCAGAAAGTGCTTCTCTCACCGAGTTGAAGCTTTTTTTATTAGGGATGGAAATAACTAATGAATTTCATCAAGCTGGTTTCTCCTGTTGAAATATGTTGTTTAGAAAATGATTCTGCACAATTAATGTCAAATTCAGTGTAATCCAGCTACAAGTTCAAAAGATATCGCCATTCATTAAAAAAGTGCTTATCTCACCGAGTTGAAGCGTTTTTTATTAGGGATGGAAATAACTAATGAATTTCATCAAGCTGGTTTCTCCTGTTGAAATATGTTGTTTAGAAAATGATTCTGCACAATATATGTCAACTTCAGTGTTATCCAGCTACAAGTTAAAAAGATATATCTATAAGGTCAAAAACTGCTTATCTTATCGAGTTAAATTGTTTTTGAGTTGGAGTGGAAATAACTAATGAATTTCATCAAGCTGGTTTCTGCTGTTGATATATGTTGTCTAGGACATGATTCTGCAGGATATTTGTCAATTTCAGTGTGATCCCATCACATGTTAAAAACATATAGCCATTCAATCAAAAAGTCTTCATCTCACCGAGTTGAAGCGTTTTTAATTAGGAGTGAAAATAACTAATGAATTTCATCGAGCTGGTTTCTACTGTTGAAATATGTTGTTTAGGACATGATTCTGCAATATATATGTCAAATTCAGTGTAACCCAGCTACAGGATCAAAATTTATAGCCATTCGTTCAAAAAGTGCTTTTCTCACCGAGTTGAAGCGTTTTTGATTAGGAGTGGAAATAACTATTGAATTTCATCAAGCTGGTTTCTGCTGTTGAAATATGTTTTTTAGGACATGATTCTGCACAAAATATGTCAAATTCAGTGTAATCCCATCACAGGTTCAAAAGATATATCCCTTCGTTCAAAAAGTCTTCATCTCACTGAGTTGAAGCGTTTTTGATTAGGAGTGGAAAAAAAAAAAAGGATTTCATTAAGCTGGTTTCTGCTGTGGAAATATGTTGTTTCGGACATGATTCTGCACAAAATATGTCAAATTAAGTGTAATCCAGGTACAAATTCAAAAGATATAGCCATTCGTTCAAAAAGTTCTTATATCACTGACTTGAAGCGTTTTTGACTAGTAGTGGAAATAACTAATGAATTTCATTAATCTGGTTTCTGCTGTTGAAATATCTTGTTTAGTACAATATTCTGCACAAAATATGTCAAATTCAGTGTAATTCAGCGACAAAATCAAAAGATATAGCCATTCGTTCAAAAAGTGTTCATCATTGGGTTGAAATATGTTGTTTAGGACAAGATTTTTTACAATTTATGTAAAATTCATCGCAATCCAGGTAAATTTTCAAAAGATATAGCCATTCGTTCAAAAAGTGCTTATCTCACCGAGTTGAAGCGTTTTTGATTAGGAGTGGATATAACTAATGAATTTCATTAATCTGGTTTCTGTTGTTGAAATATGTTGTTTAGGACATGATTCTGCATAAAATATGTCAAATTCAGTGTAATTCAGCGACAAAATCAAAAGATAAAGCCATTCGTTCAAAAAGTGTTTATCTTATCGGGTTGAAATATGTTGTCTAGGACATGATTCTGCAGGATATATGTCAATTTCAGTGTAATCCCATCACATGTTAAAAACATATAGCCATTCAATCAAAAAGTCTTCATCTCACCGAGTTGAAGCGTTTTTAATTAGGAGTGAAAATAACTGATGAATTTCATCGAGCTGGTTTCTACTGTTGAAATATGTTGTTTAGGACATGATTCTGCAATATATATGTCAAATTCAATGTAACCCAGCTAAGGGATCAAAATTTATAGCCATTCGTTCAAAAAGTGCTTTTCTCACCGAGTTGAAGCGTTTTTGATTAGGAGTGGAAATAACTAATGAATTTCATCAAGCTGGTTTCTGCTGTTGAAATATGTTTTTTAGGACATGATTCTGCACAAACTATGTCAAATTCAGTGTAATCCCATCACAGGTTCAAAAGATATAGCCATTCGTTCAAAAAGTGTTTATCTTATCGGGTTGAAGCGTTTTTGATTAGGAGAGGAAATAACTAATAAATTTCATCAAGCTGGTTTCTGCTGTTGAAATATGTTGTTTAGGACATGATTCTATAAAAAATATGTCAAATTCAGTGTAATCCAGCGTCAAGATCAAAAGATAAAGCCTTTCGTTCAAAAAGTGCTTATCTCACCGAGTTGAAGCGTTTTTGATTAGGAGTGGAAATAACTAATGAATTTCATCAAGCTTGTTTCTGCCGTTGAAATATCTTTTTTAGGACATGATTCTGCACAATATATTTCAAATTCAGTGGGATCCCATGACAGGTTAAAAAGATATAGCCCTTGGTTCAAAAAGGACTTATCTCACCGAGTTGAAGCGTTTTTGATTAGGATTGGAAACAACTAATGGATTTCATCAAACAGGTTTCTGCTGTTGAAATATGTTGTTTAGGACATGATTTTGCACTAAATATTTCAAATTCAGTGTAATCCAGCGACAAGATCAAAAGATATAGCCATTCGTGCAAAAAGTGCTTATCTCACGGAGTTGAAGCGTTTTTGATTTGGAGTGGAAATAACTAATGAATTCCGTCAAGCTGGTTTCTGCTGTTGATATATGTTGTTTAGGACATGATTCTGAACAATATATGTCAAATTCAGTGTGATCCCATCACATGTTCAAAGATATAGCCATTCGTTCAAAAACTGCTTATGTCACCGAGTTGAAGCGTTTTTTAGTTGGAGTGGAAATAACTAATGAATTTCAATATGCTGGTTTTTGCTGTTGATATATGTTGTTTAGGACAAGATTCTGCACAATATATGTCAATATCTGTATAATCCAGCGACAAGATCAAAAGATATAGCCATTCGTTCAAAAACTGCTGATCTCACCGAGTTGAAGCGTTTTTGAGTTGGAGTGGAAATAACTAATGAATTTCAATATGCTGTTTTTTGCTGTTGATATATGTGGTGTAGGACATGATTCTACACAATATATGTCAAATTCAGTGTAATCCAGCAACAAGTTCAAAAGATATAGCCATAAGGTCAAAAAGTAATTATCTTACCGAGTTAAATCGCTTTTGATTAGGAGTGGAAATAACTCATGAATTTCATCAAGCTGGTGTCTGCTGGTGATTTTTGTTTTTTAGAACATGATTCTGCAAAATACATGTCAAATTCAGTGTAATCCCATCACATGTTCAAAAGATATAGCCATTCGTTCAAAAAGTGTTTATCTTATTGTGTTGAGGCGTTTTTGATTAAGAGTGGAAATAACTAATGAATTTCATCAAGCTGTTTTCTACTGTTGAAATATGTTGTTTAGGACATGATTCTACAATATATATGTCAAATTCAGTGTAACCCAGCTACAAGATCAAAATATATAGCCATTCCTTCATAAAGTGCTTTTCTCACCGAGTTGAACTATTTTTGATTAGGAGTGGAAATAACTAATGGATTTCATCAAGCTGGTTTTCGCTGTTGACATATGTTGTTTGGAACATGATTTTGCACAATATATGTCAAATTCAGTGTAATCCCATTACATGTTCAAAAGATATAGCCATTCGTTCAAAAAGTGTTTATCTTATCGGGTTGAAGCGTTTTTGATTAAGAGTGGAAATAACTAATGAATTTTACCAAGCTGGTTTCTGCTGTTCAAATATGTTGTTCAGTACATGATTCTGCACAATATATGTCAAATTCAGTGTAATCCAGCCACAAGTTCAAAAAATATAGCCATTCGTTCAGAAAGTCCTTCTCTCACCGAGTTGAAGCGTTTTTGATTAGGAGTGGAAATAAATAATGGATTTCATCAAGCTGGTTTTTGACGTTGAAATATGTTGTTTAGAACATGATTCTGCACAATTAATTTCAAATTCAGTGTAACCCAACTTCAACTTCAAAAGATATAGCCATTCGTTCAAAAAGTGCTTATCTCACCGAGTTGAAGCGTTTTTGATTAGGAGTGGAAATAACTACTGAATTTTCATCAGGTTGGTTTCTACTGTTGAAATATGTTGATTAGCACATTATTCTGCACAATATATGTCAACTTCAGTGTAATCCCATCACAGGTTCAAAAGATATAGCCATTCGATCAAAAAGTGTATATCTTATCGGGTTCAAGCATTTTTGATTAGGAATGGAAATAACTAATGAATTTCATCAAGCCGCTTTCTGCTGTTGAAATGTGTTGTTTAGGGCATAATTCTGCAAATATATTTCAAATTCAGTGTAATCCAGCTACAAGATCAAAAGATATAGCCATACGTTCAAAAACTGCTTATCTCACCGAATTGAAGCGTTTTCGAGTTGGAGTGGAAATAACTAATGAATTTCAATATGCTGGTTTTTGCTGTTGATATATGTTGTTTAGGACATGATTCTGCAATATATATGTCAAATTCAGTGTAATCCATCTATAAATTCAAAAGATATAGCCATAAGGTCAAAAAGCAATTATCTTACCGAGTTAGATCGCTTTTGTTTAGGAGTTGAAATAACTAATGAATTTCATCAAGCTGGTTTCTGCTGTTGAAATATGTTGTTTAGGACATGATTCAGCACAAAATATGTCAAATTCAGTGTGATCCCATTACAAGATCAAAAGATATAGCCATTCCTTCAAAAATGACTTATCTCACCGAAATGAAGCGTTTTTGAATAGGAGTGGGAATAACTAGTGAATTTCATCAAGCTTGTTTTTGCTGTTGAAATATGTTGTTTAGAACATGATTCTGCACAATACATTTCGTATTCAGTGTAATCCAGCTACAAGTTCAAAAGATATAGCCATTCGTTCAAAAAGTGCTTATATCACTGATTTGAAACGTTTTTGATTTTGAGTGGAAATGACCCATGAATTTCATCAAGCTGGTTTCTGTTGTTGAAATATGTTGTTTAGGACATGATTCTGCACAATATATGTCAAATTCAGTGTAATCCAGCCACAAGTTCAAAAGATATAGCCATAAGGTCAAAAACTGCTTATCTTATCGAGTTAAATCGTTATTGAGTTGGACTGGAAATAACTCATGAATTTCATCAAGCTGGTTTCTGCTGGATATATGTTGATTAGAACATGATTCTGTACAATATATGTCAAATTCAGTGTAATCCCATCACAGGTTCAAAAGATAAAGCCATTTGTTCAAAAAGTGTTTATCTTATCGGGTTGAAGCGTTTTTCATTAAGAGTGGAAATAACTAATGAATTTCACCAAGCTGGTTTCTGCTGTTCAAATATGTTGTTCAGTACATGATTCTGCACAATATATGTCAAATTCAGCGTGATCCAGCTACATTTGCAAAAGATATAGCCATTCGTTCAAAAAGTGCTTCTCACACCGAGTTAAATCGTTTTTGATTAGGAGTGTAAATAACTAATGGATTTCATAAGCTGGTTTTTGCCATTGAAATATGTTGTTTAGGACTTGATTCTGCACATTATATGTCAAATTCAGTGTAATTCCAACAGCGGTTCAAAAGATATAGCCATTCTTTCAAAGAATGCTTATCTCACAGAGTTGAAGCGTTTTTGATTAGGAGAGGAAATAACTAATGAATTTCACCAAGCCTGTTTCTGCTGTTGATAGATGTTGGATAGGACATGATTCTGTACAATATATGTCAAATTCAGTGTAATCCTCCGACAAGATCAAAAAATATAGCCATTCGTGCAAAAACTGCTTATATCACCGAGTTGAAGCGTTTTTGAGTTGTAGTGGAAATAACTGATGAATTTCAAAATGCTGGTTTTTGCTATTGATATATGTTGTTTGGGACATGATTCTTCACAATGTATGTCAAATTCAGTGTAATCCAGCTATAAGTTCAAAAGATATAGCCATAAGGTCAAAAAGTTCTTATCTCACTGAGTTGAAGCGTTTTTGAGATTTAGTGGAAATGACTAATGAATTTCATCAAGCTGGTTTCTGCTGTTGAAATATGTTGTTTAGGACATGATTCTGCACAATATATGTCAAATTCAGTGTAATCCCATCACAAGTTCAAAAGATATAGCCTTAAGGTCAAAAAGTACTTATCTTATCGAGTTAAATCGTTTTTGAGTTGGAGTGGAAATAACTAATTAATTTCATCATGCTGGTTTCTGCTGTTTATATATGTTGTTTAGGACATGATTCTGCACAATATATGTCAAATTCAGTGTAATCCCATCACAGGTTCAAAAGATATAGCCATAAGGTCAAAAAGTGCTTATCTCACCGAGTTGAAGCGTTTTTGATTAAGAGAGGAAATAACTATTAAATTTCACCAAGCCTTTTTCTGCTGTTGATAGATGTTGTATAGGACATGATTCTGCACAATATATGTCAACTTCAGTGTAATCCAGCTATAAATTCAAAAAATTTAGCCATAAGGTCAAAAAGTGCTTATCTCACTGAGTTGAAGCGTTTTTGATTTTGAGTGGTAATGATTAATGAATTTCATCAAGCTGGTTTCTACTGTTTAAATTTGTTGTTTAGGACATGATTCTGCACAATTAATGTCAAATTCAGTGTAATCCAGCTATAAGTTCAAAAGATATAGCCATAAGGTCAAAAAATTCTTATCTCACCGAGTTAAATCGTTTTTGAGTTGGAGTGGAAATAACTCATGAATTTCATCAAGCTGGTTTCTGATGGTGATATATGTTGTTTAGAACATGATTCTGCACAATATATGTCAAATTCAGTGTAATCACAACACATGTTCAAAAGATATAGCCATTCGTTCAAAAAGTGATTACCTAATTGTGTTGAAGCGTTTTTGATTAAGAGTGGAAATAACTAATGAATTTCAACGAGCTGGTTTCTGCTTTTCAAATATGTTGTTCAGTACATGATTCTGCACAATATATGTCAAATTCAGAGTAATCCAGCTACAAGTTCAAAAGATATAGCCATTCGTTCAAAAAGTGCTTCCCTCACCGAGTTGAAGCGTTTTTGATTAGGAGTGGAAATAACTAATGGATTTCATCAAGCTGGTTACTGCCGTTGAAATATGTTTTATAGAAAATGATTCTGCACAATTAATGTCAAATTCAGTTTAATCCTGCTACAAGTTCAAAAGATATAGCCATTTGTTCAAAAAGTGCTTATCTCACCGAATTTAAGTGTTTTTGATTAGGAGTGGAAATAACTAATGAATTTCACCAAACTGGTTTCTGCTGTTGAAATATGTTGTTTAGGACATGATTTTGCACAAAATATGTCAAATTCAGTTTAATCCTCCGACAAGATCAAAAAATATAGCCATTCGTGCAAAAACTGCTTATATCACCGAGTTGAAGCGTTTTTGAGTTGTAGTGGAAATAACTGATGAATTTCATCAAGCTGGTTTCTGCTATTGATATATGTTGTTTGGGACATGATTCTTCACAATGTATGTCAAATTCAGTGTAATCCAGCTACAAGTTCAAAAGATATAGCCATAAGGTCAAAAAGTTCTTTTTCTCACTGAGTTGAAGCGTTTTTGAGATTTAGTGGAAATGACTAATGAATTTCATCAAGCTGGTTTCTGCTGTTGAAATATGTTGTTTAGGACATGATTCTGCACAATATATGTCAAATTCAGTGTAATCCCATCACAAGATCAAAAGATATAGCCTTAAGGTCAAAAACTACTTATCTCACCGAGTTAAATCGTTTTTGAGTTGGAGTGGAAATAACTAATTAATTTCATCATGCTGGTTTCTGCTGTTTATATATGTTGTTTAGGACATGATTCTGCACAATATATGTCAAATTCAGTGTAATCCCATCACAGGTTCAAAAGATATAGCCATAAGGTCAAAAAGTGCTTATCTCACCGAGTTGAAGCGTTTTTGATTAAGAGAGGAAATAACTATTAAATTTCACCAAGCCTTTTTCTGCTGTTGATAGATGTTGTATAGGACATGATTCTGCACAATATATGTCAACTTCAGTGTAATCCAGCTATAAATTCAAAAGATTTAGCCATAAGGTCAAAAAGTGCTTATCTCACTGAGTTGAAGCGTTTTTGATTTTGAGTGGTAATGACTAATGAATTTCATCAAGCTGGTTTCTACGGTTGAAATTTGTTGTTTAGGACATGATTCTGCACAATTAATGTCAAATTCAGTGTAATCCAGCTACAAGTTCAAAAGATATAGCCATAAGGTCAAAAAGTGCTTATCTCACCGAGTTGAAGCGTTTTTGAGTTGGAGTGGAAATAACTCATGAATTTCATCAAGCTGGTTTCTGATGGTGATATATGTTGTTTAGAACATGATTCTGCACAATATATGTCAAATTCAGTGTAATCACAACACATGTTCAAAAGATATAGCCATTCGTTCAAAAAGTGATTACCTAATTGTGTTGAAGCGTTTTTGATTAAGAGTGGAAATAACTAATGAATTTCAACGAGCTGGTTTCTGCTTTTCAAATATGTTGTTTAGTATATGATTCTGCACAATATATGTCAAATTCAGAGTAATCCAGCTACAAGTTCAAAAGATATAGCCATTCGTTCAAAAAGTGCTTCCCTCACCGAGTTGAAGCGTTTTTGATTAGGAGTGGAAATAACTAATGGATTTCATCAAGCTGGTTACTGCCGTTGAAATATGTTTTATAGAAAATGATTCTGCACAATTAATGTCAAATTCAGTTTAATCCTGCTACAAGTTCAAAAGATATAGCCATTTGTTCAAAAAGTGCTTATCTCACCGAATTTAAGTGTTTTTGATTAGGAGTGGAAATAACTAATGAATTTCACCAAACTGGTTTCTGCTGTTGAAATATGTTGTTTAGGACATGATTTTGCACAAAATATGTCAAATTCAGTTTAATCCTCCGACAAGATCAAAAAATATAGCCATTCGTTCAAAAACTGCTCATATCACCGAGTTGAAGCGTTTTTGAGTTGTAGTGGAAATAACTGATGAATTTCAAAATGCTGGTTTTTGCTATTGATATATGTTGTTTGGGACATGATTCTTCACAATGTATGTCAAATTCAGTGTAATCCAGCTATAAGTTCAAAAGATATAGCCATAAGGTCAAAAAGTTCTTTTTCTCACTGAGTTGAAGCGTTTTTGAGATTTAGTGGAAATGACTAATGAATTTCATCAAGCTGGTTTCTGCTGTTGAAATATGTTGTTTAGGACATGATTCTGCACAATATATGTCAAATTCAGTGTAATCCCATCACAAGATCAAAAGATATAGCCTTAAGGTCAAAAAGTACTTATCTTATCGAGTTAAATCGTTTTTGAGTTGGAGTGGAAATAACTAATTAATTTTATCATGCTGGTTTCTGCTGTTAATATATGTTGTTTAGGGCATGATTCTGCACAATATATGTCAAATTCAGTGTAATCCCATCACAGGTTCAAAAGATATAGCCATAAGGTCAAAAAGTGCTTATCTCACCGAGTTGAAGCGTTTTTGATTAAGAGAGGAAATAACTATTAAATTTCACCAAGCCTTTTTCTGCTGTTGATAGATGTTGTATAGGACATGATTCTGCACAATATATGTCAACTTCAGTGTAATCCAGCTATAAATTCAAAAGATTTAGCCATAAGGTCAAAAAGTGCTTATCTCACTGAGTTGAAGCGTTTTTGATTTTGAGTGGTAATGACTAATGAATTTCATCAAGCTGGTTTCTACTGTTGAAATTTGTTGTTTAGGACATGATTCTGCACAATTAATGTCAAATTCAGTGTAATCCAGCTACAAGTTCAAAAGATATAGCAGTAAGGTCAAAAAGTGCTTATCTCACCGAGTTAAATCGTTTTTGAGTTGGAGTGGAAATAACTCATGAATTTCATCAAGCTGGTTTCTGATGGTGATATATGTTGTTTAGAACATGATTCTGCACAATATATGTCAAATTCAGTGTAATCACAACACATGTTCAAAAGATATAGCCATTCGTTCAAAAAGTGATTACTTAATTCTGTTGAAGCGTTTTTGATTAAGAGTGGAAATAACTAATGAATTTCAACGAGCTGGTTTCTGCTTTTCAAATATGTTGTTTAGTATATGATTCTGCACAATATATGTCAAATTCAGAGTAATCCAGCTACAAGTTCAAAAGATATAGCCATTCGTTCAAAAAGTGCTTCCCTCACCGAGTTGAAGCGTTTTTGATTAGGAGTGGAAATAACTAATGGATTTCATCAAGCTGGTTACTGCCGTTGAAATATGTTGTTTAGGACATGATTTTGCACAAAATATGTCAAATTCAGTGTAATCCAGCGACAAGATCAAAAGACATAGCCATTCCTGAAAAAAGTGCTTATCTCACCGATTTGAAGCGTTTTTGATTAGGAGTGGAAATAACTCATGAATTTCATCATGCTGGTTTCTGCTGTTGAAATATGTTGTTTAGGACTTGATTCTGCACAATATATGTCAAATTCAGTGTAATCCCATCACTGGTTCAAAACATGTAGCCATTCGTTCAAAAAGTGCTTATCACACCTAGTTGAAGCGTTTTTGATTAAGAGAGGAAATAACTATTGAAATTCACCAAGCTGGTTTCTGCTGTTGATAGATGTTGTATTGAACATGATTATGTCCAATATATGTCAAATTCAGTGTAATACAGCGACAAGATCAAAAGATATAGCCATTCGTGCAAAATCTGCTTATCTCAAAGAGTTGAAGTGTTTTTTAATTGGAGTGGAAATAACTAATGAATTTCAATATGCTGGTTTTTGCTGTTGATATATGTTGTTTAGGACATGATTCTGCACAATATATGTCAAATTCAGTGTAATCCAGCCATAAGTTAAAAAGATATAGCCATAAGGTCAAAAAGTTCTTATCTCACTGATTTGAAGCGTTTTTGATTTTGAGTGGAACTGACTAATGAATTTCATCAAGCTGGTTTCTGCTGTTGAAATATGTTGTTTAGGACATGATTCTGCACAATATATGTCAAATTCAGTGTAATCCAGCGACAAGATCAAAAGATATAGCCATAAGGTCAAAAACTGCTTATCTTATCGAGTTAAATCGTTTTTGAGTTGGACTGGAAATAACTCATGAATTTCATCAAGCTGGTTTCTGCTGGATATATGTTGTTTAGGACATGATTCTGCACAATATATGTCAAATTCTGTGTAATCCCATCACAGGTTCAAAAGATATAGCCATTCGTTCAAAAAGTGCTTATCTTATCGGGTTGAAGCGTTTTTGATTAAGAGTGGAAATGACTAATGAATTTCACTAACCTGGTTTCTGCTGTTGATATACGTTGTTTAGGACATGATTCTGCACAATATATGTCAAATTCAGTGTAATCCAGCTACAAGATCAAAAGATATAGCCATTCGTTCAAAAACTGCTTATCTCCCCGAGTTGAAGCGTTTTTGAGTTGGAGTGCAAATTACTAATGAATTAAAATATGCTGGTTTTTGCTGTTGATATATGTTTTTTAGGACATGATTCTGCACAATATATGTCAAATTCAGTGTAATCCCATCACAGGTTCAAAAGATATAGCCATAAGGTCAAAAAGTGCTTATCTCACTGAGTTGAAGCGTTTTTGATTTTGAGTGGAAATGACTAATGAATTTCATCAAGCTGATTTCTGCTGTTGAAATTTGTTGTTTAGGACATGATTTTGCACAAAATATGTCAAATTCAGTGTAATCCAGCGACAAGATCAAAAGATATAGCCATTTGTTCAAAAAGTGCTTATCTCACCGATTTGAAGCGTTTTTGATTAGGAGTGGAAATAACTCATGAATTTCATCATGCTGATTTCTGCTGTTGAAATATGTTGTTTAGGGCTTGATTTTGCACAATATATGTCAAATTCAGTGTAATCCCATCAGCGGTTCGAAAGATGTAGCCATTCGTTCAAAAAGTGCTTATCACACCGAGTTGAAGCATTTTTGATTAAGAGTGGAAATAACTATTGAAATTCACCAAGCTGGTTTCTGCTGTTGATATACGTTGTTTACGACATGATTCTGCACAATATATGTCAAATTCAGTGTATCCAGCTACAAGTTCAAAAGATATAGCCATAAGGTCAAAAACTGCTTATGTTATCGAGTTAAAACGTTTTTGAGGTGGAGTGGAAATAACCAATGAATTTCATCATGCTGGTTTCTACTGTTGAAATATGTTGTTTAGGACATGATTCTGCACAATATATGTCAAATTCAGTATAACCCAGCTACAAGTTCAAAATATATAGCCATAAGGTTAAAAAGTGCTTATCTTCCCGAGGTTAAATCTTTTTTGAGTTGGAGTGGAAATAACTAATGAATTTCATCATGCTGGTTTCTGCTGTTGATATATGTTGTTTAGGACTTGATTCTGCACAATATATGTCAAATTCAGTGTCATCCAGGTACAAGTTCAAAAGATATAGCCATTTGTTCAAAAAGTGCTTCTCTCACCTAGTTGAAGCGTTTTTGATTAGGAGTGGAAATAACTAATGGATTTCATTAAGCTGGTTTTTGCCGTTGAATTATGTTGTTTAGAACATGATTTTGAACATAATATGTCAAATTCAGTGTAATCCAGCGACAAGTTTAAAAGATATAGCCATTCGTGCAAAAACTGCTTATCTCACCGAGTTGAAGCGTTTTTGATTAGGAGTGGAAATAACTAATGGATTTCATCAAGTCGGTTTCTACTCTTGAAATATGTTGTTTAGAACATGATTCTGCACAATATATGTCAAATTCAGTGTAATCCAGCTACAAGTCAAAAGATATAGCGATTCGTTCAAAAAGTGCTTGTCTCACCGAGTTGAAGCGTTTTTGAGTTGGAGTGGAAATAACTAATGAATTTCAATATGCTGGTTTTTGTTGTTGATATATGTTGTTTAGAACATGATTCTGCACAATTAATATCAAATTCAGTGTAATTCAGCGACAAAATCAAAAGATATAGCCATTCGTTCAAAAAGTGTTTATCTTATCGGGTTGAAATATGTTGTTTAAGACAAGATTTTGTACAATTTATGTCAAATTCAGTGTAATCCAGGTACATTTTCAAAAGATATAGCCATTCGTTAAAAAAGTGCTTATCTCACCGAGTTGAAATGTTTTTGTGTAGGAGTGGAAATAACTAATGAATTTCAATATTCTGGTTTCTGCTGTTGAAATATGTGTTTAGGACATGATTCTGCACAAAATATGTCAAATTCAGTGTAATTCAGCGACAAGATCAAATGATATAGCCATTCGTTCAAAAAGTGTTTATCTTATCGGGTTGAAGCGTTTTTGATTAGGAGTGGAAATAACTAATGAATATCATCAAGTTGGTTTCTACTGTTAAATATGTTGTTTAGGACATGATTCTGCACAATATATGTCAAATTCAGCGTAATCCCATCACATGTTCAAAAGATATATCCATTCGTCCTAAAACTGCTTATCTCACCGAGTTGAAGCGTTTTTGAGTTGCAGTGGAAATAACTTGTGAATTTCAATATGCTGGTTTTTGCTGTTGATATATGTTGTTAAGGACATGATTTTGCACAATATATGTCAAATTTAGTGTAATCACATCACAGTTTCAAAAGATATAGCCATTCGTTCAAAAAGTGCATATCTTATCGCGTTGAAGCGTTTTTGATTAAGAGTGGAAATAACTAATGAATTTCACCAATTTGGTTTTTGCTGTTGATATATGTTAATAAGGACATGATTCTGCACAATATATGTCAAATTCATGTTAATCCAGCCACAAGTTCAAAAGATGTATCCATAAGGTCAAAAACTGCTTTTCTCACCGAATTGAAGCGTTTTTGATCAGGAGTGGAAATAACTAATGGATTTCGTCATTCTGGTTTCTGCTGTTGAAATCTGTTGTTTAGGACAATATTCTGCACAAAATATGTCAAATTCAGTGTAATTCAGCGACAAAATCAAAAGATATAGCCATTCGTTCAAAAAGTGTTTATCTTATCGGGTTGAAATATGTTGTTTAGGACAAGATTTTGTACAATTTATGTAAAATTCAGTGCAATCCAGGTACATTTTCAAAAGATATAGCCATTCGTTAAAAAAGTGCTTATCTCACCGAGTTGAAGCGTTTTTGGTCAGGAGTGGAAATAACTAATGAATTTCATTAATCTGGTTTCTGTTGTTGAAATATGTTGTTTAGGACATGATTCTGCAAAAAATATGTCAAATTCAGTGTAATCCAGCGACAAGATCAAAAGATATAGCCATTCGTGCAAAAAGTGCTTATCTCACGGAGTTGAAGCGTTTTTGATTTGGAGTGGAAATAACTAATGAATTCCATCAAGCTGGTTTCTGCTGTTAATATATGTTGTTTAGGACATGATTCTGAACAATATATGTCAAATTCAGTGTGATCCCATCACATGTTCAAAAGATATAGCCATTCGTTCAAAAACTGCTTATGTCACCGAGTTGAGGCGTTTTTGAGTTGGAGTGGAAATAACTAATGAATTTCAATATGCTGGTTTTTGCTGTTGATATATGTTGTTTAGGACATGATTCTGCACAATATATGTCAATATCAGTATAATCCAGCGACAAGATCAAAAGATATAGCCATAAGGTCAAAAAGTACTTATCTTACCGAGTTAAATCGTTTTTGATTAGGAGTGGAAATAACTATTGAATTTCATCAAGCTGGTGTCTGCTGGTGATATATGTTGTATAGGACATGATTCTGCACAATATATGTTAAATTCAGTGTAATCCCATCACATGTTCAAAAGATATAGCCATTCGTTCAAAAAGTGTTTATCTTATCGGATTGAAGCGTTTTTGATTAAGAGTGGAAATAACTCATGAATTTCATCAAGCTGGTTTCTGCTGTTCAAATATGATGTTCAGTACATGATTCTGCACAATTAATGTCAAATTCAGTGTAATCCAGCCGCAAGTTCAAAAGATATAGCCATTCGTTAAAAAAGTGCTTATCTCATCGAGTTAAATTGTTTTTGAGTTGGAGTGGAAATAACTGATGAATTTCATCAAGCTGGTTTCTGCTGTTGATATATGTTGTCTTGGACATGATTCTGCACGATATATGTCAATTTCAGTGTAATCCCATCACAGGTTAAAAACATATAGCCATTCGTTCAAAAAGTCTTCATCTCACGAGTCGAAGCGTTTTTGATTAGGAGTGAAAATAACAAATGAATTTCATCAAGCTGGTTTTTATTGTTGGAATATGTTGTTTAGGACATGATTCTGCAATATATATGTCAAATTCAGTGAAACCCAGCTGCAAGATCAAACTATATAGCCATTCGTTCAAAAAGTGCTTTTCTCACCGAGTTGAAGCGTTTTTGATTAGGAGTGGAAATATCTAATGAATTTCATCAAGCTGGTTTTTCGCCGTTGAAATATGTTGTTTGGAACATGATTTAGCACAATATATTTCAAATTCAGTGTAATCCAGCTACAAGTTCAAAAGATATAGCCATTCGTTCAAAAAGTGCTTATATCACAGAGTTGAAGCGTTTTTGATTTTGAGTGGAAATGACGAATGAATTTCATCAAGCTGGTTTTTGCTGTTGAAATATCTTGTTTAGGACATGATTCTGTACAATATATGTCAAATTCAGTGTAATCCAGCTATAAGTTCAAAACATGTAGCCATAAGATCAAAAAGTGCTTATCTAACTGAGTTGAAGCGTTTTTGATGTTGAGTGGAAATGACTAATGAATTTCATCAAGCTGGTTTCTGCTGTTAAGATATGTTGTTTAGGACATGATTCTGCACAATATATGTCAAATTCAGTGTAATCCAGCGTCAAGATCAAAAGATATAGCCATTCGTTCAAAAAGTCTTTGTCTCCCCGAGTTGAAGCGTATTTGATTGGGAGTGGAAATAACAAATGAATTTCATCAAGCTGGTTTCTGCCGTTGACAAATGTTGTTTAGGACATCATTCTGCACAATATATGTCAACTTCAGTGTAATCCCATCACAGGTTCAAAAGATATAGCCATTCGTTCAAAAAGGACTTATCTCACCGAGTTGAAGCGTTTTTGATTAGGAGTGGAAATAACTAATGAATTTCATCTACCTGGTTTCTGATGTTGAAATATGTTTTTTAGGACATGATTCTGCACAAAATATGTCAAATTCAGTGTAATCCCATCACAGGTTCAAAAGATATAGCCATTCGTTCAAAAAGGGTTTTATCTTATCGGGTTGAAGCATATTTGATTAGGAGTGGAAATAACTAATGAATTTCATCAAGCTGGTTTCTGCTGTTGAAATATGTTTTTCAGGACACGATTCTACGCAAAATATGTCAAATTCAGTGTAATCCAGCGTCAAGATCAAAAGATATAGCCTTTCGTTCAAAAAGTACTTATCTCACGGAGTTGAAGCGTTTTTGATTAGGAGTGGAAATAACTAATCAATTTCATCAAGCTGGTTTCTGTTGTTGAAATATGTTGTATAGGACATGATTCAGCACAAAAAATGTAAAATTCAGGGTAATCCAGCTACAAGTTCAAAAGATACAACCATTAGTTCAAAAAGTGCTTATCTCACCGAGTTGAAGCGTTTTTGATTAGGAGTGGAAATAACTAATGAATTTCATCAATTTGGTTTCTACTGTTGAAATATGTTGTTTAGGACATGATTCTGCACAATATATGTCAAATTCTATGTAATCCCATCCAAGTTCAAAAGATATAGCCATTCGTTCAAAAAGTTCTTATCTCATCGAGTTGAAGCGTTTTTGATTAAGAGAGGAAATAACTATTGAATTTCACCAAGCCTTTTTCTGCTGTTGATTGATGTTGTATAGGACATGATTCTGTACAATATATGTCAAATTCAGTGTAATCCAGCGACAAGATCAAAAGATATAGCCATTCGTTCGAAAACTGCTCATATCACCGAGTTGAAGCGTTTTTGAGTTGGAGTTGAAATAACTAATGAATTTCAATATGCTGGTTTTTGCTGTTGATATATGTTGTTTAGGACATGATTCTGCACAAAATATGTCAAATTCAGTGTAATCCAGCTATAAGTTCAAAAGATGTAGCCATAAGGTCAAAAAGTGCTTATCTCGCTGAGTTGAAGCTTTTTTTGTTTTTGAGTTGAAATGACTAATGAATTTCATCAAGCTGGTTTCTGCTGGTGAGATATGTTGTTTAGGACATGATTCTGCACAATATATATCAAATTTAGAGTAATCCCATAACAGGTTCAAAAGATATAGCCATTCGTTCAAAAAGTGCTTATCTTATCGGGTTGAAGCGTTTTTGATTAAGAGTGGAAATAACTAATGAATTTCATTAATCTGGTTTCTGTTGTTGAAATATGTTGTTTAGGACATGATTCTGCAAAAAATATGTCAAATTCAGTGTAATCCAGCGACAAGATCAAAAGATATAGCCATTCGTTAAAAAAGTGCTTATCTCATCGAGTTAAATTGTTTTTGAGTTGGAGTGGAATTAATTGATGAATTTCATCAAGCTGGTTTCTGCTGTTGATATATGTTGTCTTGGACATGATTCTGCACGATATATGTCAATTTCAGTGTAATCCCATCACAGGTTAAAAACATATAGCCATTCGTTCAAAAAGTCTTCATCTCACCGAGTCGAAGCGTTTTTGATTAGGAGTGAAAATAACAAATGAATTTCATCAAGCTGGTTTTTATTGTTGGAATATGTTGTTTAGGACATGATTCTGCAATATATATGTCAAATTCAGTGAAACCCAGCTACAAGATCAAACTATATAGCCATTCGTTCAAAAAGTGCTTTTCTCACCGAGTTGAAGCGTTTTTGATTAGGAGTGGAAATATCTAATGAATTTCATCAAGCTGGTTTTTCGCCGTTGAAATATGTTGTTTGGAACATGATTTAGCACAATATATTTCAAATTCAGTGTAATCCAGCTACAAGTTCAAAAGATAAAGCCATTGGTTCAAAAAGTGCTTATATCACAGAGTTGAAGCGTTTTTGATTTTGAGTGGAAATGACTAATGAATTTCAACAAGCTGGTTTTTGCTGTTGAAATATGTTGTTTAGGACATGATTCTGTACAATATATGTCAAATTCAGTGTAATCCAGCTATAAGTTCAAAACATATAGCCATAAGGTCAAAAAGTGCTTATCTCACTGAGTTGAAGCGTTTTTGATGTTGAGTGGAAATGACTAATGAATTTCATCAAGCTGGTTTCTGCTGTTAAGATATGTTGTTTAGGACATGATTCTGCACAATATATGTCAAATTCAGTGTAATCCAGCGTCAAGATCAAAAGTTATAGCCTTAGGGTCAAAAAGTGCTTATCTTTCCGAGTTAAATCGTTTTTGAGTTGGAGTGGAAAAAACTAATGAATTTCATCAAGCTGGTTTCTGCTTTTGAAATATGTTGTAAAGGACATGAATCAGCACAAAATATGTCAAATTCAGTATAATCCAGCTTCAAGTTCAAAATATATAGCCATTCGTTCAAAAAGTGCTGATCTTTCCGAGTTGAAGCGTTTTTGATTAGGAGTGGAAATAACTAATGAATTTCATCAAGTTGGTTTCTACTGTTGAAACATGTTGTTTAGGACATGATTCTGCACGATATATGTCAAATTCAGTGTAATCCAGCTACAAGTTCAAAACATATAGCCATAAGATCAAAAAGTGCTTATCTCTCTGAGTTGAAGCGTTTTTGATTTTGAGTGGAAATGACTAATGAATTTCATCAAGATGGTTTCTGCTGTTGAAATTTGTTGTTTAGGAAATGATTTTGCACAATATATGTCAAATTCAGTGTAATCCAGCTACAAGTTCAAAAGATATAGCCTTAAGGTCAAAAAGTGCTTATCTTACCGAGTTAAATCGTTTTTGATTAGGAGTGGAAATAACTAATGGCTTTATCAAGCTGATTTTTGCCGGTGAAATATGTTATTTAGAACATGATTCTGCACAATTAATATCAAATTCAGTGTAATCCAGCTACAAGTTCAAAAGATATAGCCATCCGTTCAAAAAGTGCTTATCTCACTGAGTTGAAGCGTTTTTGATTAGGAGTGGAAATATCTAATGGATTTCATCAAGCTGGTTTTTACCGTTGAATAATGTTGTTTAGAACAGGATTCTGCACAATATATGTCAAATTCAGTGTAATCCAGCTACAAGTCAAAAGATATAGCGATTCGTTCAAAAAGTGCTTGTCTCACCGAGTTGAAGCGTTTTTGAGTTGGAGTGGAAATAACTAATGAATTTCAATATGCTGGTTTTTGTTGTTGATATATGTTGTTGAGAACATGATTCTGCACAATTAATATCAAATTCAGTGTAATTCAGCGACAAAATCAAAAGATATAGCCATTCGTTCAAAAAGTGTTTAACTTATCGGGTTGAAATATGTTGTTTAAGACAAGATTTTGTACAATTTATGTCAAATTCAGTGTAATCCAGGTACATTTTCAAAAGATATAGCCATTCGTTAAAAAAGTGTTTATCTCACCGAGTTGAAATGTTTTTGAGTAGGAGTGGAAATAACTAATGAATTTCAATAATCTGGTTTCTGCTGTTGAAATATGTGTTTAGGACATGATTCTGCACAAAATATGTCAAATTCAGTGTAATTCAGCGACAAGATCAAATGATATAGCCATTCGTTCAAAAAGTGTTTATCTTATCGGGTTGAAGCGTTTTTGATTAGGAATGGAAATAACTAATGAATATCATCAAGTTGGTTTCTACTGTTAAATATGTTGTTTAGGACATGATTCTGCACAATATATGTCAAATTCAGCGTAATCCCATCACATGTTCAAAAGATATATCCATTCGTCCAAAAACTGCTTATCTCACCGAGTTGAAGCGTTTTTGAGTTGCAGTGGAAATAACTTGTGAATTTCAATATGCTGGTTTTTGCTGTTGATATATGTTGTTAAGGACATGATTTTGCACAATATATGTCAAATTTAGTGTAATCACATCACAGTTTCAAAAGATATAGCCATTCGTTCAAAAAGTGCATATCTTATCGCGTTGAAGCGTTTTTGATTAAGAGTGGAAATAACTAATGAATTTCACCAATTTGGTTTTTGCTGTTGATATATGTTGATAAGGACATGATTCTGCACAATATATGTCAAATTCATGTTAAACCAGCCACAAGTTCAAAAGATGTATCCATAAGGTCAAAAACTGCTTTTCTCACCGAATTGAAGCGTTTTTGATCAGGAGTGGAAATAACTAATGGATTTCGTCATTCTGGTTTCTGCTGTTGAAATCTGTTGTTTAGGACAATATTCTGCACAAAATATGTCAAATTCAGTGTAATTCAGCGACAAAATCAAAAGATATAGCCATTCGTTCAAAAAGTGTTTATCTTATCGGGTTGAAATATGTTGTTTAGGACAAGATTTTGTACAATTTATGTAAAATTCAGTGCAATCCAGGTACATTTTCAAAAGATATAGCCATTCGTTAAAAAAGTGCTTATCTCACCGAGTTGAAGCGTTTTTGGTCAGGAGTGGAAATAACTAATGAATTTCATTAATCTGGTTTCTGTTGTTGAAATATGTTGTTTAGGACATGATTCTGCAAAAAATATGTCAACTTCAGTGTAATCCAGCGACAAGATCAAAAGATATAGCCATTCGTGCAAAAAGTGCTTATCTCACGGAGTTGAAGCGTTTTTGATTTGGAGTGGAAATAACTAATGAATTCCATCAAGCTGGTTTCTGCTGTTAATATATGTTTTTTAGGACATGATTCTGAACAATATATGTCAAATTCAGTGTGATCCCATCACATGTTCAAAAGATATATCCATTCGTTCAAAAACTGCTTATGTCACCGAGTTGAGGCGTTTTTGAGTTGGAGTGGAAATAACTAATGAATTTCAATATGCTGGTTTTTGCTGTTGATATATGTTGTTTAGGACATGATTCTGCACAATATATGTCAATATCAGTATAATCCAGCGACAAGATCAAAAGATATAGCCATAAGGTCAAAAAGTACTTATCTTACCGAGTTAAATCATTTTTGATTAGGAGTGGAAATAACTATTGAATTTCATCAAGCTGGTGTCTGCTGGTGATATATGTTGTATAGGACATGATTCTGCACAATATATGTTAAATTCAGTGTAATCCCATCACATGTTCAAAAGATATAGCCATTCGTTCAAAAAGTGTTTATCTTATCGGATTGAAGCGTTTTTGATTAAGAGTGGAAATAACTCATGAATTTCATCAAGCTGGTTTTTGCTGTTCAAATATGATGTTCAGTACATGATTCTGCAAAATTAATGTCAAATTCAGTGTAATCCAGCCGCAAGTTCAAAAGATATAGCCATTCGTTAAAAAAGTGCTTATCTCATCGAGTTAAATTGTTTTTGAGTTGGAGTGGAAATAACTGATGAATTTCATCAAGCTGGTTTCTGCTGTTGATATATGTTGTCTTGGACATGATTCTGCACGATATATGTCAATTTCAGTGTAATCCCATCACAGGTTAAAAACATATAGCCATTCGTTCAAAAAGTCTTCATCTCACCGAGTCGAAGCGTTTTTGATTAGGAGTGAAAATAACAAATGAATTTCATCAAGCTGGTTTTTATTGTTGGAATATGTTGTTTAGGACATGATTCTGCAATATATATGTCAAATTCAGTGAAACCCAGCTACAAGATCAAACTATATAGCCATTCGTTCAAAAAGTGCTTTTCTCACCGAGTTGAAGCGTTTTTGATTAGGAGTGGAAATATCTAATGAATTTCATCAAGCTGGTTTTTCGCCGTTGAAATATGTTGTTTGGAACATGATTTAGCACAATATATTTCAAATTCAGTGTAATCCAGCTACAAGTTCAAAAGATATAGCCATTGGTTCAAAAAGTGCTTATATCACAGAGTTGAAGCGTTTTTGATTTTGAGTGGAAATGACTAATGAATTTCATCAAGCTGGTTTTTGCTGTTGAAATATGTTGTTTAGGACATGATTCTGTACAATATATGTCAAATTCAGTGTAATCCAGCTATAAGTTCAAAACATATAGCCATAAGGTCAAAAAGTGCTTATCTCACTGAGTTGAAGCGTTTTTGATGTTGAGTGGAAATGACTAATGAATTTCATCAAGCTGGTTTCTGCTGTTAAGATATGTTGTTTAGGACATGATTCTGCACAATATATGTCAAATTCAGTGTAATCCAGCGTCAAGATCAAAAGTTATAGCCTTAGGGTCAAAAAGTGCTTATCTTTCCGAGTTAAATCGTTTTTGAGTTGGAGTGGAAAAAACTAATGAATTTCATCAAGCTGGTTTCTGCTTTTGAAATATGTTGTAAAGGACATGAATCAGCACAAAATATGTCAAATTCAGTATAATCCAGCTTCAAGTTCAAAATATATAGCCATTCGTTCAAAAAGTGCTGATCTTACCGAGTTGAAGCGTTTTTGATTAGGAGTGGAAATAACTAATGAATTTCATCAAGTTGGTTTCTACTGTTGAAACATGTTGTTTAGGACATGATTCTGCACAATATATGTCAAATTCAGTGTAATCCAGCTACAAGTTCAAAAGATATAGCCATTCGTTCAAAAAGTGCTTTTCTTACCAAGGTTAAATCTTTTTTGAGTTGGAGTGGAAATAACTAATGAATGTCATCATGCTGGTTTCTGCTGTTGATATATGTTGTTTAGGACATGATTCTGCACAATATATGTCAAATTAAGTGTAATCCAGCGACAAGATCAAAAGATATAGCCATTCGTTCAAAAACTGCTTATCTCACCGAGTTGAAGCGTTTTTGAGTTGGAGTGGAAATTACTAATGAATTACAATATGCTGGTTTTTTGCTGTTGATATGTGTTGTTTAGGACATGATTCTGCACTATATATGTCGAATTCAGTGTAATCCAGCTATAAATTCAAAAGATATAGCCATAAGATCAAAAAGTGCTTATCTCTCTGAGTTGAAGCGTTTTTGATTTTGAGTGGAAATGACTAATGAATTTCATCAAGATGGTTTCTGCTTTTGAAATTTGTTGTTTAGGAAATGATTTTGCACAATATATGTCAAATTCAGTGTAATCCAGCTACAAGTTCAAAAGATATAGCCTTAAGGTCAAAAAGTGCTTATCTTACCGAGTTAAATCGTTTTTGATTAGGAGTGGAAATAACTAATGGCTTTATCAAGCTGATTTTTGCCGGTGGAATATGTTATTTAGAACATGATTCTGCACAATTAATATCAAATTCAGTGTAATCCAGCTACAAGTTCAAAAGATATAGCCATCCGTTCAAAAAGTGCTTATCTCACTGAGTTGAAGCGTTTTTGATTAGGAGTGGAAATATCTAATGGATTTCATCAAGCTGGTTTTTACCGTTGAATAATGTTGTTTAGAACAGGATTCTGCACAATATATGTCAAATTCAGTGTAATCCAGCTACAAGTCAAAAGATATAGCGATTCGTTCAAAAAGTGCTTGTCTCACCGAGTTGAAGCGTTTTTGAGTTGGAGTGGAAATAACTAATGAATTTCAATATGCTGGTTTTTGTTGTTGATATATGTTGTTGAGAACATGATTCTGCACAATTAATATCAAATTCAGTGTAATTCAGCGACAAAATCAAAAGATATAGCCATTCGTTCAAAAAGTGTTTATCTTATCGGGTTGAAATATGTTGTTTAAGACAAGATTTTGTACAATTTATGTCAAATTCAGTGTAATCCAGGTACATTTTCAAAAGATGTAGCCATTCGTTAAAAAAGTGCTTATCTCACCGAGTTGAAATGTTTTTGAGTAGGAGTGGAAATAACTAATGAATTTCAATAATCTGGTTTCTGCTGTTGAAATATGTGTTTAGGACATGATTCTGCACAAATTATGTCAAATTCAGTGTAATTCAGCGACAAGATCAAATGATATAGCCATTCGTTCAAAAAGTGTTTATCTTATCGGGTTGAAGCGTTTTTGATTAGGAGTGGAAATAACTAATGAATATCATCAAGTTGGTTTCTACTGTTAAATATGTTGTTTAGGACATGATTCTGCACAATATATGTCAAATTCAGCGTAATCCCATCACATGTTCAAAAGATATATCCATTCGTCCAAAAACTGCTTATCTCACCGAGTTGAAGCGTTTTTGAGTTGCAGTGGAAATAACTTATGAATTTCAATATGCTGGTTTTTGCTGTTGATATATGTTGTTAAGGACATGATTTTGCACAATATATGTCAAATTTAGTGTAATCACATCACAGTTTCAAAAGATATAGCCATTCGTTCAAAAAGTGCATATCTTATCGCGTTGAAGCGTTTTTGATTAAGAGTGGAAATAACTAATGAATTTCACCAATTTGGTTTTTGCTGTTGATATATGTTGATAAGGACATGATTCTGCACAATATATGTCAAATTCATGTTAATCCAGCCACAAGTTCAAAAGATGTATCCATAAGGTCAAAAACTGCTTTTCTCACCGAATTGAAGCGTTTTTGATCAGGAGTGGAAATAACTAATGGATTTCGTCATTCTGGTTTCTGCTGTTGAAATCTGTTGTTTAGGACAATATTCTGCACAAAATATGTCAAATTCAGCGTAATTCAGCGACAAAATCAAAAGATATAGCCATTCGTTCAAAAAGTGTTTATCTTATCGGGTTGAAATATGTTGTTTAGGACAAGATTTTGTACAATTTATGTAAAATTCAGTGCAATCCAGGTACATTTTCAAAAGATATAGCCATTCGTTAAAAAAGTGCTTATCTCACCGAGTTGAAGCGTTTTTGGTCAGGAGTGGAAATAACTAATGAATTTCATTAATCTGGTTTCTGTTGTTGAAATATGTTGTTTAGGACATGATTCTGCAAAAAATATGTCAAATTCTGTGTAATCCAGCGACAAGATCAAAAGATATAGCCATTCGTGCAAAAAGTGCTTATCTCACGGAGTTGAAGCGTTTTTGATTTGGAGTGGAAATAACTAATGAATTCCATCAAGCTGGTTTCTGCTGTTAATATATGTTGTTTAGGACATGATTCTGAACAATATATGTCAAATTCAGTGTGATCCCATCACATGTTCAAAAGATATAGCCATTCGTTCAAAAACTGCTTATGTCACCGAGTTGAGGCGTTTTTGAGTTGGAGTGGAAATAACTAATGAATTTCAATATGCTGGTTTTTGCTGTTGATATATGTTGTTTAGGACATGATTCTGCACAATATATGTCAATATCAGTATAATCCAGCGACAAGATCAAAAGATATAGCCATAAGGTCAAAAAGTACTTATCTTACCGAGTTAAATCATTTTTGATTAGGAGTGGAAATAACTATTGAATTTCATCAAGCTGGTGTCTGCTGGTGATATATGTTGTATAGGACATGATTCTGCACAATATATGTTAAATTCAGTGTAATCCCATCACATGTTCAAAAGATATAGCCATTCGTTCAAAAAGTGTTTATCTTATCGGATTGAAGCGTTTTTGATTAAGAGTGGAAATAACTCATGAATTTCATCAAGCTGGTTTTTGCTGTTCAAATATGATGTTCAGTACATGATTCTGCAAAATTAATGTCAAATTCAGTGTAATCCAGCCGCAAGTTCAAAAGATATAGCCATTCGTTAAAAAAGTGCTTATCTCATCGAGTTAAATTGTTTTTGAGTTGAAGTGGAAATAACTGATGAATTTCATCAAGCTGGTTTCTGCTGTTGATATATGTTGTCTTGGACATGATTCTGCACGATATATGTCAATTTCAGTGTAATCCCATCACAGGTTAAAAACATATAGCCATTCGTTCAAAAAGTCTTCATCTCACCGAGTCGAAGCGTTTTTGATTAGGAGTGAAAATAACAAATGAATTTCATCAAGCTGGTTTTTATTGTTGGAATATGTTGTTTAGGACATGATTCTGCAATATATATGTCAAATTCAGTGAAACCCAGCTACAAGATCAAACTATATAGCCATTCGTTCAAAAAGTGCTTTTCTCACCGAGTTGAAGCGTTTTTGATTAGGAGTGGAAATATCTAATGAATTTCATCAAGCTGGTTTTTCGCCGTTGAAATATGTTGTTTGGAACATGATTTAGCACAATATATTTCAAATTCAGTGTAATCCAGCTACAAGTTCAAAAGATATAGCCATTGGTTCAAAAAGTGCTTATATCACAGAGTTGAAGCGTTTTTGATTTTGAGTGGAAATGACTAATGAATTTCATCAAGCTGGTTTTTGCTGTTGAAATATGTTGTTTAGGACATGATTCTGTACAATATATGTCAAATTCAGTGTAATCCAGCTATAAGTTCAAAACATATAGCCATAAGGTCAAAAAGTGCTTATCTCACTGAGTTGAAGCGTTTTTGATGTTGAGTGGAAATGACTAATGAATTTCATTAAGCTGGTTTCTGCTGTTAAGATATGTTGTTTAGGACATGATTCTGCACAATATATGTCAAATTCAGTGTAATCCAGCGTCAAGATCAAAAGATATAGCCATTCGTTCAAAAAGTCTTTGTCTCACCGACTTGAAGCGTATTTGATTGGGAGTGGAAATAACAAATGAATTTCATCAAGCTGGTTTCTGCCGTTGACAAATGTTGTTTAGGACATCATTCTGCACAATATATGTCAACTTCAGTGTAATCCCATCACAGGTTCAAAAGATATAGCCATTCGTTCAAAAAGGACTTATCTCACCGAGTTGAAGCGTTTTTGATTAGGAGTGGAAATAACTAATGATTTTCATCTACCTGGTTTCTGATGTTGAAATATGTTTTTTAGGACATGATTCTGCACAAAATATGTCAAATTCAGTGTAATCCCATCACAGGTTCAAAAGATATAGCCATTCGTTCAAAAAGGGTTTATCTTATCGGGTTGAAGCATATTTGATTAGGAGTGGAAATAACTAATGAATTTCATCAAGCTGGTTTCTGCTGTTGAAATATGTTTTTTAGGACACGATTCTACGCAAAATATGTCAAATTCAGTGTAATCCAGCGTCAAGATCAAAAGATATAGCCTTTCGTTCAAAAAGTACTTATCTCACGGAGTTGAAGCGTTTTTGATTAGGAGTGGAAATAACTAATCAATTTCATCAAGCTGGTTTCTGTTGTTGAAATATGTTGTATAGGACATGATTCAGCACAAAAAATGTAAAATTCAGGGTAATCCAGCTACAAGTTCAAAAGATACAACCATTAGTTCAAAAACTGCTTATCTCACCGAGTTGAAGCGTTTTTGATTAGGAGTGGAAATAACTAATGAATTTCATCAATTTGGTTTCTACTGTTGAAATATGTTGTTTAGGACATGATTCTGCACAATATATGTCAAATTCTATGTAATCCCATCCAAGGTTCAAAAGATATAGCCATTCGTTCAAAAAGTTCTTATCTCATCGAGTTGAAGCGTTTTTGATTAAGAGAGGAAATAACTATTGAATTTCACCAAGCCTTTTTCTGCTGTTGATTGATGTTGTATAGGACATGATTCTGTACAATATATGTCAAATTCAGTGTAATCCAGCGACAAGATCAAAAGATATAGCCATTCGTTCGAAAACTGCTCATATCACCGAGTTGAAGCGTTTTTGAGTTGGAGTTGAAATAACTAATGAATTTCAATATGCTGGTTTTTGCTGTTGATATATGTTGTTTAGGACATGATTCTGCACAATATATGTCAAATTCAGTGTAATCCAGCTATAAGTTCAAAAGATGTAGCCATAAGGTCAAAAAGTGCTTATCTCGCTGAGTTGAAGCTTTTTTTGTTTTTGAGTGGAAATGACTAATGAATTTCATCAAGCTGGTTTCTGCTGGTGAGATATGTTGTTTAGGACATGATTCTGCACAATATATATCAAATTTAGAGTAATCCCATAACAGGTTCAAAAGATATAGCCATTCGTTCAAAAAGTGCTTATCTTATCGGGTTGAAGCGTTTTTGATTAAGAGTGGAAATAACTTATGAATTTCACCAAGTTGGTTTTTGCTGTTGATATATGTTCTTTAGAACATGATTCTGCACAATACATGTCAAATTCTGTGTAATCCAGCTACAAGTTCAAAAGATATAGCCATAAGGTCAAAAAGTGCTTATCTTACAGAGGTTAAATCTTTTTTGAGTTGGAGTGGAAATAACTAATGAATTTCATCAAGCTGGTTTCTGCTGTTGATATATGTTGTTTAGGACATGATTCTGCACAATTAATATCAAATTCAGTGTAATTCAGCGACAAAATCAAAAGATATAGCCATTCGTTCAAAAAGTGTTTAACTTATCGGGTTGAAATATGTTGTTTAAGACAAGATTTTGTACAATTTATGTCAAATTCAGTGTAATCCAGGTACATTTTCAAAAGATATAGCCATTCGTTAAAAAAGTGTTTATCTCACCGAGTTGAAATGTTTTTGAGTAGGAGTGGAAATAACTAATGAATTTCAATAATCTGGTTTCTGCTGTTGAAATATGTGTTTAGGACATGATTCTGCACAAAATATGTCAAATTCAGTGTAATTCAGCGACAAGATCAAATGATATAGCCATTCGTTCAAAAAGTGTTTATCTTATCGGGTTGAAGCGTTTTTGATTAGGAGTGGAAATAACTAATGAATATCATCAAGTTGGTTTCTACTGTTAAATATGTTGTTTAGGACATGATTCTGCACAATATATGTCAAATTCAGCGTAATCCCATCACATGTTCAAAAGATATATCCATTCGTCCAAAAACTGCTTATCTCACCGAGTTGAAGCGTTTTTGAGTTGCAGTGGAAATAACTTGTGAATTTCAATATGCTGGTTTTTGCTGTTGATATATGTTGTTAAGGACATGATTTTGCACAATATATGTCAAATTTAGTGTAATCACATCACAGTTTCAAAAGATATAGCCATTCGTTCAAAAAGTGCATATCTTATCGCGTTGAAGCGTTTTTGATTAAGAGTGGAAATAACTAATGAATTTCACCAATTTGGTTTTTGCTGTTGATATATGTTGATAAGGACATGATTCTGTACAATATATGTCAAATTCATGTTAAACCAGCCACAAGTTCAAAAGATGTATCCATAAGGTCAAAAACTGCTTTTCTCACCGAATTGAAGCGTTTTTGATCAGGAGTGGAAATAACTAATGGATTTCGTCATTCTGGTTTCTGCTGTTGAAATCTGTTGTTTAGGACAATATTCTGCACAAAATATGTCAAATTCAGTGTAATTCAGCGACAAAATCAAAAGATATAGCCATTCGTTCAAAAAGTGTTTATCTTATCGGGTTGAAATATGTTGTTTAGGACAAGATTTTGTACAATTTATGTAAAATTCAGTGCAATCCAGGTACATTTTCAAAAGATATAGCCATTCGTTAAAAAAGTGCTTATCTCACCGAGTTGAAGCGTTTTTGGTCAGGAGTGGAAATAACTAATGAATTTCATTAATCTGGTTTCTGTTGTTGAAATATGTTGTTTAGGACATGATTCTGCAAAAAATATGTCAACTTCAGTGTAATCCAGCGACAAGATCAAAAGATATAGCCATTCGTGCAAAAAGTGCTTATCTCACGGAGTTGAAGCGTTTTTGATTTGGAGTGGAAATAACTAATGAATTCCATCAAGCTGGTTTCTGCTGTTGAAATATGTTGTTTAGGACATGATTCTGAACAATATATGTCAAATTCAGTGTGATCCCATCACATGTTCAAAAGATATAGCCATTCGTTCAAAAACTGCTTATGTCACCGAGTTGAGGCGTTTTTGAGTTGGAGTGGAAATAACTAATGAATTTAAATATGCTGGTTTTTGCTGTTGATATATGTTGTTTAGGACATGATTCTGCACAATATATGTCAATATCAGTATAATCCAGCGACAAGATCAAAAGATATAGCCATAAGGTCAAAAAGTACTTATCTTACCGAGTTAAATCATTTTTGATTAGGAGTGGAAATAACTATTGAATTTCATCAAGCTGGTGTCTGCTGGTGATATATGTTGTTTAGGACATGATTCTGCACAATATATGTTAAATTCAGTGTAATCCCATCACATGTTCAAAAGATATAGCCATTCGTTCAAAAAGTGTTTATCTTATCGGATTGAAGCGTTTTTGATTAAGAGTGGAAATAACTCATGAATTTCATCAAGCTGGTTTCTGCTGTTAAAATATGATGTTCAGTACATGATTTTGCACAATTAATGTCAAATTCAGTGTAATCCAGCCGCAAGTTCAAAAGATATAGCCATTCGTTAAAAAAGTGCTTATCTCATCGAGTTAAATTGTTTTTGAGTTGGAGTGGAAATAACTGATGAATTTCATCAAGCTGGTTTCTGCTGTTGATATATGTTGTCTTGGACATGATTCTGCACGATATATGTCAATTTCAGTGTAATCCCATCACAGGTTAAAAACATATAGCCATTCGTTCAAAAAGTCTTCATCTCACCGAGTCGAAGCGTTTTTGATTAGGAGTGAAAATAACAAATGAATTTCATCAAGCTGGTTTTCATTGTTGGAATATGTTGTTTAGGACATGATTCTGCAATATATATGTCAAATTCAGTGAAACCCAGCTACAAGATCAAACTATATAGCCATTCGTTCAAAAAGTGCTTTTCTCACCGAGTTGAAGCGTTTTTGATTAGGAGTGGAAATATCTAATGAATTTCATCAAGCTG
The DNA here is from genome assembly GCF_037954325.1 of Fistularia commersonii. Lineage (NCBI taxonomy): Eukaryota > Metazoa > Chordata > Actinopteri > Syngnathiformes > Fistulariidae > Fistularia > Fistularia commersonii. The sequence continues at coordinate 223,621 of NW_028234008.1, forward strand.
GTTTTTCGCCGTTGAAATATGTTGTTTAGGACATGATTCTGTACAATATATGTCAAATTCAGTGTAATCCAGCTATAAGTTCAAAACATATAGCCATAAGGTCAAAAAGTGCTTATCTCACTGAGTTGAAGCGTTTTTGATGTTGAGTGGAAATGACTAATGAATTTCATCAAGCTGGTTTCTGCTGTTAAGATATGTTGTTTAGGACATGATTCTGCACAATATATGTCAAATTCAGTGTAATCCAGCGTCAAGATCAAAAGATATAGCCATTCGTTCAAAAAGTCTTTGTCTCACCGACTTGAAGCGTATTTGATTGGGAGTGGAAATAACAAATGAATTTCATCAAGCTGGTTTCTGCCGTTGACAAATGTTGTTTGGGACATCATTCTGCACAATATATGTCAACTTCAGTGTAATCCCATCACAGGTTCAAAAGATATAGCCATTCTTTCAAAAAGGACTTATCTCACCGAGTTTAAGCGTTTTTGATTAGGAGTGGAAATAACTAATGAATTTCATCTACCTGGTTTCTGATGTTGAAATATGTTTTTTAGGACATGATTCTGCACAAAATATGTCAAATTAAGTGTAATCCCATCACAGGTTCAAAAGATATAGCCATTCGTTCAAAAAGGGTTTATCTTATCGGGTTGAAGCATATTTGATTAGGAGTGGAAATAACTAATGAATTTCATCAAGCTGGTTTCTGCTGTTGAAATATGTTTTTTAGGACACGATTCTACGCAAAATATGTCAAATTCAGTGTAATCCAGCGTCAAGATCAAAAGATATAGCCTTTCGTTCAAAAAGTACTTATCTCACGGAGTTGAAGCGTTTTTGATTAGGAGTGGAAATAACTAATCAATTTCATCAAGCTGGTTTCTGTTGTTGAAATATGTTGTATAGGACATGATTCAGCACAAAAAATGTAAAATTCAGGGTAATCCAGCTACAAGTTCAAAAGATACAACCATTAGTTCAAAAAGTGCTTATCTCACCGAGTTGAAGCGTTTTTGATTAGGAGTGGAAATAACTAATGAATTTCATCAATTTGGTTTCTACTGTTGAAATATGTTGTTTAGGACATGATTCTGCACAATATATGTCAAATTCTATGTAATCCCATCCAAGGATCAAAAGATATAGCCATTCGTTCAAAAAGTTCTTATCTCATCGAGTTGAAGCGTTTTTGATTAAGAGAGGAAATAACTATTGAATTTCAACAAGCCTTTTTCTGCTGTTGATAGATGTTGTATAGGACATGATTCTGTACAATATATGTCAAATTCAGTGTAATCCAGCGACAAGATCAAAAGATATAGCCATTCGTTCGAAAACTGCTCATATCACCGAGTTGAAGCGTTTTTGAGTTGGAGTTGAAATAACTAATGAATTTCAATATGCTGGTTTTTGCTGTTGATATATGTTGTTTAGGACATGATTCTGCACAATATATGTCAAATTCAGTGTAATCCAGCTACAAGTTCAAAAGATATAGCCATAAGGTCAAAAAGTGCTTATCTTACAGAGGTTAAATCTTTTTTGAGTTGGAGTGGAAATAACTAATGAATTTCATCAAGCTGGTTTCTGCTGTTGATATATGTTGTTTAGGACATGATTCTGCACAATATATATCAAATTTAGAGTAATCCCATCACAGTTTCAAAAGATATAGCCATTCCTTCTAAAAGTGCTTGTCTCATCGGGTTTAATCATTTTTGATTAAGAGTGGAAATAACTAATGAATTTCATCAAGCTGGTTTCTGCTGTTGATATATGTTGTTTAGGACATGATTCTGCACAATATATGTCAATCTCAGTGTAATCCCATCACAGGTTCAAAAGATATAGCCATTCGTTCAAAAAGTCTTCATCTCACTGAGTTGAGGCGTTTTTGATTAGGAGTGGAAATAAAAAAATGAATTTCATTAAGCTGGTTTCTGCTGTGGAAATATGTTGTTTAGGACATGATTCTGCACAAAATATGTCAAATTCAATGTAATCCAGGTACAAATTCAAAAGATATAGCCATTCGTTCGAAAAGTTCTTATATCACTGACTTGAAGCGTTTTTGACTAGTAGTGGAAATAACTAATGAATTCCATCAAGCCGGTTTCTGCTGTTGAAATATCTTGTTTAGGACATGATTCTGCACAATATATGTCAAATTCAGTGTAACCCAGCTACAAGATCAAAATATATAGCCATTCGTTAAAAAAGTGCTTTTCTCACCGAGTTGAAGCGTTATTGATTAGGAGTGGAAATAACTAATGAATTTCATTAATCTGGTTTCTGCTGTTGAAATATGTTGTTTAGGACAATATTCTGCACAAAATATGTCAAATTCAGTGTAATTCAGCGACAAGATCAAAAGATATAGCCATTCGTTCAAAAAGTGTTTATCTTATCGGGTTGAAATATGTTGTTTAGGACAAGATTTTGTACAATTTATGTAAAATTCAGTGCAATCCAGGTACATTTTCAAAAGATATAGCCGTTCGTTAAAAAAGTTCTTTTCTCACCGAGTTGAAGCGTTATTGATTAGGAGTCGAAATAACTAATGAATTTCATCAATCTGGTTTCTGCTGTGGAAATATGTTGTTTAGGACATGATTTTGCACTAAATATTTCAAATTCAGTGTGATCCAGCGACAAGATCAAAAGATATAGCCATTCGTGCAAAAAGTGCTTATCTCACGGAGTTGAAGCGTTTTTGATTTGGAGTGGAAATAACTAATGAATTCCATCAAGCTGGTTTTTGCTGTTGATATATGTTGTTTAGGACATGATTCTGAACAATATATGTCAAATTCAGTATGATCCCATCACATGTTCAAAAGATATAGCCATTCGTTCAAAAAGTGCTTATCTCACCGAGTTGAAGCGTTTTTGAGTTGGAGTGGAAATAACTAATGAATTTCAATATGCTGGTTTTTGCCGTTGATATATGTTGTTTAGGACATGATTCTGCACAATATATGTCAATATCAGTATAATCCAGTGACAAGATCAAAAGATATAGCCATAAGGTCAAAAATCACTTATCTTACCGAGTTAAATCGCTTTTGATTAGGAGTGGAAATAACTAATGAATTCCATCAAGCTGGTGTCTGCTGGTGATATATGTTGTTTAGGACATGATTCTGCACAATATATGTTAAATTCAGTGTAATCCCATCACATGTTCAAAAGATATAGCCATTCCTTCTAAAAGTGCTTGTCTCATCGGGTTTAATCATTTTTGATTAAGAGTGGAAATAACTAATGAATTTCATCAAGCTGGTTTCTGCTGTTGATATATGTTGTTTAGGACATGATTCTGCACAATATATGTCAATCTCAGTGTAATCCCATCACAGGTTCAAAAGATATAGCCATTCGTTCAAAAAGTCTTCATCTCACTGAGTTGAGGCGTTTTTGATTAGGAGTGGAAATAAAAAAATGAATTTCATTAAGCTGGTTTCTGCTGTGGAAATATGTTGTTTAGGACATGATTCTGCACAAAATATGTCAAATTCAATGTAATCCAGGTACAAATTCAAAAGATATAGCCATTCGTTCGAAAAGTTCTTATATCACTGACTTGAAGCGTTTTTGACTAGTAGTGGAAATAACTAATGAATTCCATCAAGCCGGTTTCTGCTGTTGAAATATCTTGTTTAGGACATGATTCTGCACAATATATGTCAAATTCAGTGTAACCCAGCTACAAGATCAAAATATATAGCCATTCGTTAAAAAAGTGCTTTTCTCACCGAGTTGAAGCGTTATTGATTAGGAGTGGAAATAACTAATGAATTTCATTAATCTGGTTTCTGCTGTTGAAATATGTTGTTTAGGACAATATTCTGCACAAAATATGTCAAATTCAGTGTAATTCAGCGACAAGATCAAAAGATATAGCCATTCGTTCAAAAAGTGTTTATCTTATCGGGTTGAAATATGTTGTTTAGGACAAGATTTTGTACAATTTATGTAAAATTCAGTGCAATCCAGGTACATTTTCAAAAGATATAGCCGTTCGTTAAAAAAGTTCTTTTCTCACCGAGTTGAAGCGTTATTGATTAGGAGTCGAAATAACTAATGAATTTCATCAATCTGGTTTCTGCTGTGGAAATATGTTGTTTAGGACATGATTTTGCACTAAATATTTCAAATTCAGTGTGATCCAGCGACAAGATCAAAAGATATAGCCATTCGTGCAAAAAGTGCTTATCTCACGGAGTTGAAGCGTTTTTGATTTGGAGTGGAAATAACTAATGAATTCCATCAAGCTGGTTTTTGCTGTTGATATATGTTGTTTAGGACATGATTCTGAACAATATATGTCAAATTCAGTGTGATCCCATCACATGTTCAAAAGATATAGCCATTCGTTCAAAAAGTGCTTATCTCACCGAGTTGAAGCGTTTTTGAGTTGGAGTGGAAATAACTAATGAATTTCAATATGCTGGTTTTTGCCGTTGATATATGTTGTTTAGGACATGATTCTGCACAATATATGTCAATATCAGTATAATCCAGTGACAAGATCAAAAGATATAGCCATAAGGTCAAAAATCACTTATCTTACCGAGTTAAATCGCTTTTGATTAGGAGTGGAAATAACTAATGAATTCCATCAAGCTGGTGTCTGCTGGTGATATATGTTGTTTAGGACATGATTCTGCACAATATATGTTAAATTCAGTGTAATCCCATCACATGTTCAAAAGATATAGCCATTCGTTCAAAAAGTGTTTATCTTATCGGATTGAAGCGTTTTTGATTAAGAGTGGAAATAACTCATGAATTTCACCAAGCTGGTTTCTGCTGTTCAAATATGATGTTCAGTACATGATTCTGCACAATTAATGTCAAATTCAGTGTAATCCGGCGGCAAGTTCAAAAGATATAGCCATTCGTTAAAAAAGTGCTTATCTTATCAAGTTAAATTGTTTTTGAGTTGGAGTGGAAATAACTGATGAATTTCATCAAGCTGGTTTCTGCTGTTGATATTTGTTGTCTTGGACATGATTCTGCACGATATATGTCAATTTCAGTGTAATCCCATCACAGGTTAAAAACATATAGCCATTCTTTCAAAAAGTCTTCATCTAACCGAGTCGAAGCGTTTTTGATTAGGAGTGAAAATAACTAATGGATTTCATCAAGCTGGTTTCTGCTGTTGAAATATGTTGTTTAGGACATGATTCTACACCAAATATGTCAAATTCAGTGTAATCCAGCGTCAAGATCAAAAGATATAGCCATTCGTTCAAAAAGTGTTTATCTCACCGAGTTGAAGCGTTTTTGATTAGGAGTGGAAATAACTAATGAATTTCATCAAGCTGGTTTCTGCCGTTGAAATATGTTGTTTAGGACATGATTCTGCACAATATATGTCAAATTCTGTGTGATCCCATGACATGTTCAAAAGATATAGCCATTGGTTCAAAAAGGACTTATCTCACCAAGTTGAACCGTTTTTGATTAGGATTGGAAATATCTAACGGATTTCATCAAGCTGGTTTCTGCTGTTGAAATATGTTTTTTAGGACATGATTTTGAACTAAATATTTCAAATTCAGTGTAATCCAGCGACAAGATCAAAAGATATAGCCATTCGTGCAAAAAGTGCTTATCTCACTGAGTTGAAGCTTTTTTGATTTGGAGTGGAAATAACTAATGAATTCCATCAAACTGGTTACTGCTGTTGATATATGTTGTTTTCAGGACATGATTCTGCACAATATATGTCAAATTCAGTGTAATCCAGCGACAAGATCAAAAGATATAGCCATTCGTTCAAAAACTGCTTATCTCACCGAGTTGAAGCGTTTTTGAGTTGGAGTGGAAATAACTAATGAATTTCAATATGCTGGTTATTGCTGTTTATATATGTTGTTTAGGACATGATTCTACACAATATATGTCAAATTCAGTGTAATCCAGCTACAAGTTCAAAAGATATAGCCATTCGTTCAAAAACTGCTTATCTCACCGAGTTGAAGCGTTTTTGAGTTGGAGTGGAAATAACTAATGAATTTCAATATGCTGGTTATTGCTGTTTATATATGTTGTTTAGGACATGATTCTACACAATATATGTCAAATTCAGTGTAATCCAGCTACAAGTTCAAAAGATATAGCCATAAGGTCAAAAAGTAATTATCTTACCGAGTTAAATCGCTTTTGATTAGGAGTGGAAATAACACATGAATTTCATCAAGCTGGTGTCTGCTGGTGATATATGTTGTTTAGAACATGATTCTGCACAATATATGTCAAATTCAGTGTAATCCCATCACATGTTCAAAAGATATAGCCATTCGTTCAAAAAGTGTTTATCTTATCGTGTCACGATGTGCTGGGGCGGACTCGAGCAGGGAACCACACTTCGGGGCAGAGATGGGTGGAAAGCGCTTTTATTTGGTTGAAGTTGCAGAACTGGATGCGAACGGGACGGGTTGCAGACTGGACGGGATGCAGACTGGACTGGACGGGTTGCAGACCGGACTGGACGGGACGAGTTGCAGACTGGACAAGACGAGTTGCAGACTGGACAAGACGAGTTGCAGACTGAACGGCAGAGGCTGGGCCTCAACAGTACGGGTTGCGGGAGGGAACAGAGGTCACGCCGGCCGTCTTGGCCCGGCCGTGACTCGGGAAGGGAACAGAGGTCACGCCGGCCGTGACTCGGGAAGGGAACAGAGGTCAGGACGGCCGTCTGGTCCCGGCCGTGACTCGGGAAGGGAACAGAGGTCAGGACGGCCGTCTGGGCCCGGCCGTGACTCGGGAAGGGAACAGAGGTTACGCCGGCCGTCTGGGCCCGGCCGTGACTCGGGAAGGGAACAGAGGTCACGACGGCCGTCTGGGCCCGGCCGTGACTCGGGAAGGGAACAGAGGTCACGACGGCCGTCTGGGCCCGGCCGTGACTCGGGAAGGGAACAGAGGTCACGCCGGCCGTCTGGGCCCGGCCGTGACTCGGGAAGGGAACAGAGGTCACGCCGGCCGTCTGGGCCCGGCCGTGCCTCGGGAAGGGAACAGAGGTCACGCCGGCCGTCTGGGCCCGGCCGTGACTCGGGAAGGGAACAGAGGTCACGTCGGCCGTCTGGGCCCGGCCGTGACTCGGGAAGGGAAAGGAGGTCACACCTGGGGTCCGGTCATAGCAGGGGTGAGGTCCGGGTTGGCAAGGGTGAGGTCCAGGTCGTGGCAGGGTCCCACAGTAGTTCATGAAGACCACAATCCCCCGGCGCCAGGCAGAGAGTGCCACTGCCCTTTATAGGGATCTCGATTAGCGGCATCTGCTGCAGCTAGCACAGATTACAACGGGGATCAGCTGTGAACCCTGACATATCGGGTTGAAGCGTTTTTGATTAAGAGTGGAAATAACTAATGAATTTCACCAAGCTGGTTTCTGCTGTTTATATATGTTGTTCAGTACATGATTCTGCACAATATATGTCAAATTCAGTGTAATCCAGCTACAAGTTCAAAAGATATAGCCATTCGTTAAAAAAGTGCTTATCTCACCGAGGTGAAGCGTTTTTGATTAGGAGTGATATAACTAATGAATTTCATCAAGTTGGTTTCTACTGTTGAAATATGTTGATTAGGACATGATTCTGCACAATATATGTCAACTTCAGTGTAATCCCATCACAGGTTAAAAACATATAGTAATTCGTTCAAAAAGTGTATATCTTATCGGGTTGAAGCATTTTTGATTATGAATGGAAATAACTAATGGATTTCATCAAGCTGGTTTTTGCCGTTGAAATATATTGTTTGGAACATGATTTTGCACAATATATGTAAAATTCAGTGGAATCCAGCTACAAGTTCAAAAGATATAGCCATTCGTTGAAAAATTGCTTATCTTACCGAGTTGAAGCGTTTTTGATTAGGAGTAGAAATAACTAATGAATTTCATCAAGCTGGTTTCTGCTGTTGAAATATGTTTTTTAGGACATGATTCTGCACAAAATATGTCAAATTCAGTGTAATTCCATCACAGGTTCAAAAGATAGAGGCCATTCGTTCCATAAGTGTTTATCTTATCGGGTTGAAGCGTTTTTGATTAAGAGAGGAAATAACTATTGAATTTCATCAAGCTGGTTTCTGCTGTTGAAATATGTTGTTTAGGACATGATTCTACACCAAATATGTCAAATTCAGTGTAATCCAGCGTCAAGATCAAAAGATATACCCTTTCGTTCAAAAACTGCTTATCTCACGGAGATGTAGCGTTTTTGATTAGGAGTGGAAATAACGAATGAATTTCATCAAGCTGGTTTCTGCTATTGAAATATGTTGTTTGGAACATGATTCTGCACAATATATGTCAAATTCAGTGGGATCCCATTACAGGTTCAAAACATATAGCCATTGGTTCAAAAAGGACTTATCTCACCAAGTTGAAGCGTTTTTGATTAGGAGTGGAAAAAACTAATGGATTTCATCAAGCTGGTTTCTGCTGTTGAAATATGTTGTTTAAGACATGATTCTGCACTAAATATGTCAAATTCAGTGTAATCCAGCGACAAGATCAAAATATATAGCCATTCGTTCAAAAAGTGCTTTTCTCACCGAGTTGAAGCGTTTTTGATTAGGAGTGGAAATAACTAATGGATTTCATCAAGCTGGTTTTTGCCGTTGAAATATGTTGTTTGGAACATGATTTTGCACAATATATTTCAAATTCAGTGTAATCCAGCTACAAGTTCAAAAGATATAGCCATTCGTTCAAAAAGTGCTTATCTCACCGAGTTGAAGCGTTTTTGATTTTGAGTGGAAATGACTAATGAATTTCATCTAGCTGGTTTCTGATTTTGAAATATGTTTTTTAGGACATGATTCTGCACGATATATGTCAAATTCAGTGTAATCCCATCACAGGTTCAAAAGATATAGCCATTCGTTCAAAAAGTGTTTATCTTATCGGGTTGAAGCGTTTTTGATTAGGAGTGGAGATAACTAATGAATTTCATCAAGCTGGTTTCTGCTGTTGAAATATGTTTTTTAGGACATGATTCTACGCAAAATATGTCAAATTCAGTGTAATCCACCGTCAAGATCAAAAGATGTAGCCTTTCGTTCAAAAAGTGCTTATCTCACGAGGTTGAAGCGTTTTTGATTAGGAGTGGAAATAACTAATCAATTTCATCAAGCTGGTTTCTGTTGTTGAAATATTTTGTATAGGACATGATTCAGCACAAAAAATGTAAAATTCAGGGTAATCCAGCTACAAGTTCAAAAGATACAGCCATTAGTTCAAAAAGTGCTTATCTCACCGAGTTGAAGCGTTTTTGATTAGGAGTGGAAATAACTAATGAATTTCATCAAGTTGGTTTCTACTGTTGAAATATGTTGTTTAGGACATGATTCTGCACAATATATGTCAAATTCAGTGTAATCCCATCCAAGGTTCAAAAGATATAGCCATTCGTTCTAAAAGTGCTTATCTTATCGGGTTGAATCATTTTTGATTAAGAGTGGAAATAACTAATGAATTTCACCAAGTTGGTTTTTGTTGTTGATATATGTTGTTTAGGACATGATTCTGCACAATATATGTCAAATTCAATATAATCCAGCCATAAGTTCAAAAGATATAGCCATAAGGTCAAAAACTGCATATCTTATCGGTTAAATCGTTTTTGAGTTGGAGTGGAAATAACTAATGAATTTCATCATGCTGGTTTCTGCTGTTGATATATGTTGTTTAGGAAAAGATTCTGCACAATATATGTCAATTTCAGTGTAATCCCATCACAGGTTCAAAAGATTTAGCCATTCGTTCAAAAAGTCTTCATCTCACTGACTTGAAGCGTTTTTGATTCGGAGTGGAAATAAAAAAATGAATTTCATTAAGCTGGTTTCTGCTGTGGAAATATGTTGTTTAGGACATGATTCTGAACAAAATATGTCAAATTCAGTGTAATCCAGGTACAAATTCAAAAGATAAAGCCATTCGTTCAAAAAGTTCTTATATCACTGACTTGAAGTGTTTTTGACTAGTAGCTGAAATAACTAATGAATTTCATCAAGCCGGTTTCTGCTGTTGATATATCTTGTTTAGGACATGATTCTGCACAATATATGTCAAATTCAATGTAACCCAGCTACAAGATCAAAATATATAGCCATTCGTTAAAAAAGTGCTTTTCTCACCGAGTTGAAGCGTTATTGATTAGGAGTGGAAATAAGTTATGAATTTCATTAATCTGGTTTCTGCTGTTGAAATATGTTGTTTAGGACAATATTCTACACAAAATATGTCAAATTCAGTGTAATTCAGCGACAAAATCAAAAGATATAGCCATTCGTTCAAAAAGTGTTTATCTTATCGGGTTGAAATATGTTGTTTAGGACAAGATTTTGTACAATTTATGTCAAATTCAGTGTAATCCAGGCACATTTTCAAAAGATATAGCCATTCGTTAAAAAAGTGCTTTTCTCACCGGAGTTGAAGCGTTATTGATTAGGAGTGGAAATAACTAATGAATTTCATTAATCTGGTTTCTGCTGTTGAAATATGTTGTTTAGGACATGATTCTGCAAAAAATATGTCAAATTCAGCTTAATCCCATCACATGTTCAAAAGATATAGCCATTCGTTCAAAAACGTCTTATCTAACCGAGTTGAAGCGTTTTTGATTAGGAGTGGAAAAAACTAATGGATTTCATCAAGCTGGTTTCTACTGTTGAAATATGTTGTATAGGACATGATTCTGCACAATATATGTCAAATTCAGTGTAATCCAGCGACAAGATCAAAAGATATAGCCATTCGTTCAAAAACTGCTTATCTCACCGAGTTGAAGCGTTTTTTAGTTGGAGTGGAAATAACTAATGAATTTCAATATGCTGGTTTTTGCTGATGATATATGTTGTTTAGGACATGATTTTGCACAATATATGTCAAATTTAGTGTAATCACATCACAGGTTCAAAAGATATAGCCATTCGTTCAAAGAGTGCTTTTCTCACCAAGTTGAGGCGTTTTTGATCAGTATTGGAAATAACTAATGGATTTCATCAAGCTGGTTTTTGCCGTTGAAATATGTTGTTTGGAACATGATTTTGCAAAATATATGTCAAATTCAGTGGAATCCAGGTACAAGTTCAAAACATATAGCCATTCGTTCAAAAAGTGCTTCTCTCACCGAGTTGAAGCGTTTTTTATTAGGAGTGGAAATGACTAATGGATTTCATCAAGCTGGTTTCTACTGTTGAAATATGTTGATTAGGACATGATTCTGCACAATATATGTCAACTTCAATGTAATCCCATCACATGTTCAAAAGATATAGCCATTCGTTCAAAAAGTGTATATCTTATCGGGTTGAAGCGTTTTTGATTAAGAGTGGAAATAACTAATGAATTTCACCAAGCTGGTTTCTGATGTTCAAATATGTTGTTTAGGACACGATTCTACACAAAATATGTCAAATTCAGTGTAATCCAGCGTCAAGATCAAAAGATATAACCTTTCGTTCAAAAAGTGCTTATCTCACCGAGTTGAAGCGTTTTTGATTCGGAGTAAAAATAACGAATGAATTTCATCAAGCTGGTTTCTGCCGTTGAAATATGATGTTTAGGACATGATTCTGCGCAATATATGTCAAATTCAGTGGGATCCCATTACAGGTTCAAAAGATATAGCCATTGGTTCAAGAAGGACTTATCTCACCAAGTTGAAGCGGTTTTGATTTGGAGTGGAAAAAACTAATGGATTTCATCAAGCTGGTTTCTGCTGTTGAAATATGTTGTCTAGGACATGATTCTGCACGATATATGTCAAATTCAGTGTAATCCAGCGACAAGATCAAAAGATATAGCCATTCGTACAAAAAGTGCTTATCTCACAAAGTTGAAGCTTTTTTGATTAATAGTGGAAATAACTAATGAATTCCATCAAGCTGGTTTCTGCTGTTGATATATGTTGATTAGGACATGATTCTGCACAATATATGTCAAATTCAGTGTGATCCCATCACAGGTTCAAAAGATATATCCATTCGTTCAAAAACTGCTTATCTCACCGAGTTGAAGCGTTTTTGATTGAGAGAGGAAATAACTAATGAATTTCACTAAGCCTGTTTCTGCTGTTGATAGATGTTGTATAGGACATGATTCTGCACAATATATGTCAAATTCAGTGTAATCCAGCGACAAGATCAAAAGATATAGCCATAAGGTCAAAAAGTGCTTGTCTTACCGAGTTAAATCGTTTTTGAGTTGGAGTGGAAATAACTCATGAATTTCATCAAGCTGGTGTCTGCTGGTAATATATGTTATTTAGGACATGATTCAGCAAAATATATGTTAAAATCAGTGTAATCCCATCACATGTTCAAAAGATATAGTCATTCATTCAAAAAGTGTTTATGTTATCGGGTTGAAGCGTTTTTGATTAAAAGTGGAAACAACTAATGAATTTCACCAAGCTGGTTTCTGCTGTTCAAATATGTTGTTCAGTACATGATTCTGCACAATATATGTCAAATTCAGTGTAATCCAGCTACAAGTTCAAAAGATATAGCCATTCGTTCAAAAAGTGTTTATCTTATCGGGTTGAAGCGTTTTTTATTAGGAGTGGAAATAACTAATGAATTTCACTAAGCCTGTTTCTGCTGTTGATAGATGTTGTATAGGACATGATTCTGCAAAATATATGTCAAATTCAGTGTAATCCAGCGACAAGATCAAAAGATAAAGCCATTCGTTCAAAAACTGCTTATCTCACCGAGTTGAAGCGTTTTTGAGTTGGAGTGGAAATAACTAATGAATTTCAATATGATGGTTTTTGCTTTTGATAGATCATGTTTAAGACATGATTCTGAACAATATATGTCAAATTCAGTGTAATTCAGCTATAAATTCAAAAGATATAGCCATAAGGTCAAAAAGTGCTTATTTCACCGAGTTGAAGCGTTTTTGATTTTGAGTGGAAATGACTAATGAATTTCATCAAGCTGGTTTCTGCTGTTGAAATATGTTGTTTAGGACATGATTCTGCACAAAATATATCAAATTCAGTGTAATCCAGCTACAAGTTCAAAAGATATAGCCATAAGGTCAAAAAGTGCTTGTCTTACCGAGTTAAATCGTTTTTGATTTGGAGTGGAAATAACTCATGAATTTCATCAAGCTGAAGTCTGCTGGTGATATATGTTATTTAGGACATGATTCAGCACAATATATGTTAAAATCAGTGTAATCCCATCACATGTTCAAAAGATATAGTCATTCATTCAAAAAGTGTTGATCTTATCGGGTTGAAGCGTTTTTGATTAAAAGTGGAAATAACTAATGGATTTCACCAAGCTGGTTTCTGCTGTTCAAATATGTTGTTCAGTACATGATTCTGCACTAAATATGTCAAATTCAGTGTAATCCAGCTACAAGTTCAAAACATATAGCCATTCGTTCAAAAAGTGTTTATCTTATCGGGTTGAAGCGTTTTTTATTAGGAGTGGAAATAACTAATGAATTTCATCAAGATGGTTTTTGCCGTTGAAATATGTTTTTTAGAACATGATTCTGCACAATTAATGTCAAATTCAGTGTAATCCAGCTACAAGTTCAAAAGATATAGCCATTCGTTAAAAAAGTGCTTATCTCACCGAGTTGAAGCGTTTTTTATTAGGGATGGAAATAACTAATGAATTTCATCAAGCTGGTTTCTGCTTTTGAAATATGTTGTTTAGAAAATGATTCTGCACAATATATGTCAACTTCAGTGTAATCCAGCCACAAGTTAAAAAGATATATCCATAAGGTCAAAAACTGCTTATCTTATCGAGTTAAATTGTTTTTGAGTTGGAGTGGAAATGACTAATGAATTTCATCATGCTGGTTTCTGCTGTTGATATATGTTGTCTAGGACATGATTCTGCACAATATATGTCAATTTCAGTGTGAACCCATCACAGGTTAAAAACATATAGCCATTCGTTCAAAAAGTCTTCATCTCACCGAGTTGAAGCGTTTTTGATTAGGAGTGAAAATAACTAATGAATTTCATCAAGCTGGTTTCTACTGTTGAAATATGTTGTTTAGGACATGATTTTGCACAAAATATATCAAATTCAGTGTAATCCAGCTACAAGTTCAAAAGATATAGCCATAAGGTCAAAAACTGCTTGTCTTACCGAGTTAAATCGTTTTTGAGTTGGAGTGGAAATAATTCATGAATTTCATCAAGCTGGTTTCTGCTGGTGATATATGTTGTTTAGAACATGATTCTGCACAATATATGTCAAATTCAGTGTAATCCCATTACAGGTTCAAAAGATATAGCCATTCGTTCAAAAAGTGTTTATCTTATCGGGTTGAAGCGTTTTTGATTAAGAGTGGAAATAACTAATGAATTTCACCAAGCTGGTTTCTGCTGTTCAAATATGTTGTACAGTACATGATTCTGCACAATATATGTCAAATTCAGTGTAATCCAGCCACAAGTTCAAAAAATAAAGCCATTCGTTCAGATAGTGCTTCTCTCACCGAGTTGAAGCGTTTTTGATTAGGAGTGGAAATAACTAATGGATTTCATCAAGCTGGTTTTTGCCATTGAAATATGTTGTTTAGAACATGATTTTGCACAATTAATGTCAAATTCAGTGTAATCCCATCACAGGTTCAAAAGATATAGCCATTCGTTCAAAAAGTCTTCATCTCACCGAGTTGAAGCGTTTTTGATTAGGAGTGGAAATAACTAATGAATTTTCATCAGGTTGGTTTCTACTGTTGAAATATGTTGATTAGCACATGATTCTGCACAATATATGTCAACTTCAGTGTAATCCCATCACAGGTTCAAAAGATATAGCCATTCGATCAAAAAGTGTATATCTTATCGGGTTGAAGCGTTTTTGATTAGGAATGGAAATAACTAATGAATTTCATCAAGCCGCTTTCTGCTTTTGAAATGTGTTGTTTAGGGCATAATTCTGCAAAATATATTTCAAATTCAGTGTAATCCAGCTACAAGATCAAAAGTTATAGCCATTCGTTCAAAAAGTGCTTATCTCACCGAGTTGAAGCTTTTTTGATTTGGAGTGGAAATAACTAATGAATTCCATCAAGCTGGTTTCAGCTATTGAAATACGTTGATTAGGACATGATTTTGCACAATATATGTCAAATTCAGTGTAACCAAGCTACAAGATCAAAATATATAGCCCTTCGTTCAAAAATTGCTTATCTCACCGAGTTGAAGCGTTTTTGATTAGGAGTGGAAATAACTAATGGATTTCATCAAGCTGGTTTTTGCCGTTGAAATATGTTGTTTAGAACATGATTCTGCACAATTTATTTCAAATTCAGTGTAATCCAGCTACAAGTTCAAAAGATATTGCCATTCCTTCAAAAAGTGCTTATCACACCGAATTGAAGCGTTTTCGATTCGGAGTGGAAATAACTAATGAATTTTATCAAGCTGATTTCTGCTGTTGAAATATGTTGTTTAGGACATGATTCTGCAATATATATGTCAAATTCAGTGTGATCCCATTACAGGTTCAAAAGATATAGCCATTCCATCAAAAAGGACTTATCTCAGCGAAATGAAGCGTTTTTGATTAGGGGTGGAAATAACTAATGAATTTCATCAAGCTGGTTTTTGATTTTGAAATATGTTGTCTCGGACATGATTCTGCACAATAAATGTCAAATTCAGTTTGATCCCATTACAGGTTCAAAAGATATAGCCATTCGTTCAAAAAGTGCTTATCTCATCGAGTTGAAGCGTTTTTGATTAAGAGAGGAAATAACCCATGGATTTCATCAAGGTTGTTTCTGGTGTTGAAATGTATTGTTTAGGGCATGATTCTGCATGATATATGTCAAATTCAGTGTAATCCAGCTATAAGTTCAAAAGATATAGCCATTCGTTCACAAAGTGCTTATCTCACCAAGTTGAAGCGTTTTTGATTAGGAGTGGAAATAACTAATCAACTTTATAAAGCTGGTTTCTGCTGTTGAAATATGTTTTTTAGGACATGATTCAGCACAATATATGTCAAATTCAGTGTAATCCAGCTATAAATTCAAAAGATATAGCCATTCTTTCAATAAGTGTTTATCTTATTGGGTGTAAGCGTTCCTTATTAGAAGTGTAAATAACTAATGAATTTCATCAAGCTGGTTTCTGGTGTTGAAATGTGTTGTTTAGGGCATGATTCTGCAAGACATATTTCAAATTCAGTGTAATCCAGCTATATGTTCAAAAGATATAGCCATTCGTTCACAAAGTGCTTATCTCACCGAGTTGAAGCGTTTTTGATTCGGAGTGGAAATAACTAATGAATTTCATCAAGCTGGTTTCTGCTATTGAAATATGTTGTTTAGGACATGATTCTGCACAATATATGTCAAATTCAGTGTAACCAAGCTACAAGATCAAAATATATAGCCCTTCGTTCAAAAAGTGCTTATCTCACCGAGTTGAAGCGTTTTTGATTAGGAGTGGAAATAACTAATGGATTTCATCAAGCTGGTTTCTGCTGTTGAAATATGTTGTTTAGGGCATGATTCTGCACAAAATATATCAAATTCAGTGTAATCCAGCTACAAGTTCAAAAGATATTGCCATTCCTTCAAAAAGTGCTTATCTCACCGAGTTGAAGCGTTTTCGATTCGGAGTGGAAATAACTAATGAATTTCATCAAGCTGGTTTCTGCTGTTGAAATATGTTGTTTAGGACATGATTCATCACAAAATATGTCAAATTCATTGTGATCCCATTACAGGTTCAAAAGATATAGCCATTCCTTCAAAAAAGACTTATCTCACCGAAATGAAGCGTTTTTGATCATCAAGCTGGTTTTTGCTGTTGAAATATGTTGTTTAGGACATGATTCTGCACGATATATGTCAGTCAGTTTGATCCCATTACAGGTTCAAAAGATATAGCCATTCGTTCAAAAAGTGCTTATCTCACCGAGTTGAACCGTTTTTGATTAGGGGTGGAAATAACTAATGGATTTCATCAAGCTGGTTTCTACTGTTGAAATATGTTGTTTAGAACATGATTCTACAAAATACATTTCAAATTCAGTGTAATCCAGCTACAGGTTCAAAAGATATAGCCAGAAGGTCAAAAAGTGCTTATCTTACCGAGTTAAATCGTTTTTGAGTTGGAGTGGAAATAACAAAACATTTTCAGCTTTTTTGGTACACAATGTAAATAAATCATAAAAGTCTTCAAGCAGGTTACTGGTGCTGAAATATGTTGAAAAGGACCAAATTCATCACAATATATGTCAAAATCACTGTAATCCAGCAACAAATTGAAAGATATAGCCATACGGGCAAAAAGTGCTTATCTCACTGCGTTGAAGCAGTTTTGATACAGAGTGTAAATAACAAAAGATTCATTTATTCATTTAAAGCAGGTTACTGGTGCTGAAATATGTGTAAAGGGACCAAATTCTGCACAAAATATATCAAAATAGTTGTGATCCTGCAACCGATTCGAAAGATATAGCCATACAGTCAAAAAGTTCTTATCTCACTGAGTTGAAGCGTTTTGGTACACAGTGTAAATAACTACAGATTCCTTTCAAGCAGGTTAGTGGTGCTAAAATATGTTGAAAAGGACCAGACTCTGCACAACATATGTCAAAATCACTCTTATCCAGCATTACATTCAAAAGATATATCCATATGGTCAAAAAGTTATTTTCTCACTGAGTTAGAGCGTTTTTGATACAGATTGTAAATAACTAAAGATTCCTTTCAAGCAGGTTACTGCTGCTGAAATGTGTTGAAAAGGACCAGATTCTGCACAATATATATCAAAATCACTGTAATCCAGCAACATATTGAAAGGATATAGCCATATGGTCATAAAAGTCCTTATCTCACTGAGTTGAAGCGTTTTTGGTACACAGAGTAAATAAGTCATGAAAGTCTTCAAGCAGGTTACTGGTGCTGAAATATGTTGAAAAGGACCATATTCTGCACAACCTATGTAAAAATCACTGTAATCCAGCAACAAATTGAAAAGACATAGCCATATGGTCAAAAAGTGCTTATCTCACTGAGTTGAAGCGTTTTTGATACAGAGTGTAAATAACTAAAGATTCCTTTGAAGCAGGTTACTGGTGCTGAAATATGTTTGAAAGGACCAAATTCTGCACAATATATGTCAAAATAATTGTGATCCTGCAACCGATTCAAAAGATACAGCCATATGGTCAAAAGGTGCTTATCTCACTGAGTTGAAGCGTTTTTGCTACAGAGTGTAAATAACTACAGATTCCTTTGAAGCAGGTTACTTGCGCTGAAACATATTGAAAAGGAAACAATTCTGCACATTATATGTCAAAATTATTCAAATCCAGCCACTTGGTTGAAAGATATAGCCATGTGGTCAAAAACTGCTAATCTCACCGAGTAAAAGCGTTTAGTGTACAAATTGTGAATAACTTATGAATTCTCTCAATCTTGTATCTGGTGCTGATATATATTGAAAAGATCATGATTCTTTACAATATATATCAAAATCCCTCTTATCCAACCACAGCATTGAAAGATATAGCCATGAGGTCAAAAACTTTTTATCGCACTGAGTTGAAGCGTTTACTTTACAAAATATAAATAACATATGAATTCTCTCAAGCTTTTTTCTGGTGTGGAAATATGTCCAAAAGGAAATGATTCTGCACAATATATATATCAAAATCACTCAAAATCCAGCCATAGGTTCGAAAGATATATCCAGGTGGTCTAAAAGTGCTTATCTCACTGACTTTAAGCTTTTACTGTACAAATTGTAAATAACTTAGGAATTCTCCCAGGCTTGTGTCTTGTGCTGATATATGTTGAATAGAACATGATTCTGCACAATAAATGTCAAAATCACTCAAATCCAGCCACTTGGTCCAAAGATATAGCCATGTGGCAAAAAAGTCTTATCTCACCGAGTTGAAGCGTTCACTGTGTAAAAATTGTAAATAACGTATCAATTCTCTCAAGCTTTTGTCTGGTGCTGAAATATGTTGAAAAGAACATAATTCTGCACAAGATATGTCAATTTTTTTTTTTTTTTTTTTTTTTTTGGGGGGGGGGCGAGAGGATGCTGGCGCGCTTAGCTGCCGCTTCCCGCTCTCAAACCAACCAATCTAACCAACCAAAGACAAATCTCTCAATAGTTACGATCCTCCAGCCAACTAACCAAAGTCTAATCGCCCTGTAGCTACCGTTACTGTCTCGATCTCTCCACCAATCTACCTGCATCTCACAACCTCGACATCCCACCGGACTGCTTGTGTTCTGCTAGCTAGCCGGCTAGCGTCTCGAAACTCCGGATCCCGACGGCGCCTAGCAAGACGGCATTTCCATCGGCCGAAATCTGCTTGCTCCACCTGCTCCACCATCTCTTTCTCCACCAGCAACTATCTCCAACATCCAGCTCCAGCACCTGCCTCCTCATAGCCCCGGGTATGACACTCAGCTACACTCCCAAGCAACTCCTCCAGCTCATCCCTAAACTACCCCCCCCACGACACTCCTCGCCACACTCTGTAATCATGGACTTCTTCGTCGACCCCACTACATTCACCGTAGCTCCCGTCGCAACTTTTCATACTTTCTTACAACAGAAAATTCAATTCCAACGCTATGGACACAGCACAGCTCATAAACCGGACCCCAAACCTCTTCCCCGCGTCATCACAATAAACCGCGTCATCATCCCCGCGTGAACTATTTAAACCTCCGTCAAATTCCAACTTCCGCCCCATCCACTTCACAACAAAAGGCAATAAAAATCGCTCTCTTCAATACAAGATCCCTCAACAATAAAAGCCTCATATTAAATGATTTCATCTCTGATAAACAACTTGACCTTCTGTGCCTAAATGAAACATGGCAAAAACCCCAGGATTATTTCTCTCTCAACCAAACCACCCCCACTGGATACTCTTACCTGGACAAACCGCGCACTGAGGGCAGAGGAGGAGGGATTGCTGCAATTTTCCACAAAGATCTCCAACCTCGCATACTCTCCATCTGCCCCTTCTTTTGAACACCTGACTTTTAAACTACCCGGACCCAAACCACTCATCACAGCGATCATATACCGCCCCCCCAAACCCAACCCATCTTTTCTATCAGATCTCTCAGAATTCATCACCTCGCTATTTTCAATTTCAACCACCGTTATACTTCTTGGCGACTTTAACCTTCATATTGACTCCCTGGACTGTAAAGATGCATCTGACTTCTTGGACCTACTCAACTGCACAAACTTCACACAACACATAACCTTTCCCACCCATAACCACGGACACATCCTTGACCTGGTCTGCTCCACTGGCTCACAGATTCACAACATCTCCAGTTTTGATCTCTCCATATCTGATCACCTGGCCATCACATTTGATATCAACATCCCCACGCCCCTACCTAAGCCCAGCCGCAAAATCACTTTCCGCAACCTAAAATCTGTCTGCCCAGTAAAACTCTCCACCTGCATAACCAACACTCTCTCTAATCTCACCCTTCCAGTAAATCCAACCCCTATGGACCTGGTCAACATTTACAATAACAGCCTTTCTACCTCCCTCAATACGCTGGCTCCTTTGAAATCCAAAACAGTCACATTCACTCACTCTGCCCCCTGGTTTACCCCGGAACTCCGCAAGCTAAAAAAACAACTCCGTAAACTTGAACGACTACATAAGAAAACCGGCCTCACTGTTCATGCCCAAGCCTATAAGGACCATATGCAACATTACTAGACAGCACTCAATGAAGCCCGTTCCCGTTACTACTCTGGCATCATTCACTCGGGATCCTCCAATCCACGCTCTCTGTTCTCCACCATAAACAAACTACTCAAACCGCACGACAACATCTCATCCACTTTCACCCCGGAAAAATGTGACCTCCTCATGTCATTTTTCACCTCAAAGACAGACACCATCCATAATCAACTTGCATCTTCCTCTGCCACCACCCCAGTCCCAGAGCCCCTACTCACCTCCCCTTCTATCCACCGACTCACTCACTTCTCTCCAATAACTACAGCAGATCTCACCAAAATACTCACCACCATGAAGCCATCCACCTCCCCCCTGGATCCCATGCCTTCAAATCTTGTCATAGCCTGCCTCACCCCCTTTGCCCCACTCATCACCGATACCATTAACGCCTCCCTCACCTCTGGAACAGTCCCCACATCACTTAAGCTTGCTGCCATCACCCCTCTCCTTAAAAAACCTGGCCTCGACCCCGACGACCCCAACAACTTCCGACCCATCTCCAAACTCACATTCCTCTCAAAAGCACTGGAAAGAGCTGTCACAGCACAATTAAATCAACACCTCTTCACACATGACCTGTATGAAACTTTCCAATCCGGCTTCAGAAACCAACACAGCACTGAAACAGCTCTCATCAAAGTAACAAATTACCTCCTTCTCTCTGACTCCGGATCCCTCACCATCCTCCTCCTCCTTGATCTCAGCGCTGCCTTCGATACAGTCAACCATCAAATCCTCCTCAACCGTCTGGAATCATTAGGCATCACCGACACCGCCCTCTCCTGGTTCCACTCTTACCTCTCCGGCAGATCTCACTACATCAACACAAACAACCATACATCTTCCACCACCCCCGTCCGACACGGAGTTCCACAAGGCTCAGTTCTTGGCCCCGTACTTTTCACCCTCTACACACTGCCACTTGGACACATCATCCGCCGCCATGGACTCCATTTTCACTGCTATGCTGATGACACTCAGCTCTACATAAACACCAAAACAATCACTCCCGAAATCCTTTCCTCCCTTACCGACTGCATCACAGACATAAAAACCTGGATGAACCAAAATTTCCTCAAACTCAACAGCAACAAAACAGAAATTATCATATTCGGCCCAAAATCCTTGCTCAATTCCTGTCACAATCTCGCAGTCTCCATTGATGGTCACTCTGTTTCCCCCTCCCCCCTGGTAAGAAATCTTGGAATCTACATGGACCCTGCACTCTCTTTTAGGCCACACATAAATCACATCACCAAAACATCTTTTTTCCACCTCCGAAACATAGCACGCCTCCGACCCACTCTTTCACCCTTTGCTGCTGAAACACTAATCCATGCATTTATCACCTCCAGACTCGACTACTGCAATAGTATCCTATATGGCCTCCCCTCTAGTGCCCTTCAAAAACTGCAATACATCCAAAACTCTGCTGCCCGACTTCTTACCCGCTCCCCTTCCAGAGAACACATCACCCCCATTCTCCGTCAACTTCACTGGCTGCCCATCAAACAACGCATCCACTTCAAGATCCTCCTCACCACCTACAAAGCCCTCAACAACCTCGCCCCCCCATATCTCACCGACCTACGTCGCCACTCTCCAGCGCGTTGTCTTCGCTCCTCGGATGAAAACCTCCTAACTCCAATCTGTAAGTCCAAGTACCGCACCCTGGGAGACAGAGCCTTCGCCATCGCCGCCCCCACCCTCTGGAACTCCCTCCCCCCAGCCATCCGAGAGTCAAACTCATTGTCTTCCTTCAAAAACAACCTCAAGACCCACCTCTTCCAAACCACCTACAACACCTACAGCTCTTCCCATTAACAATGTTTATGTTCTATGTTTTTCTGTCGTCAACTTGTAAAGCGTCTTTGTGTACCGTGAAAAGCGCTATACAAATCGTATGTATTATTATTATTATTATTATTGAATTCACTCAAATCCAGCCACTTGGTCCAAAGATATAGCCATGTGGTCAAAAAGTGCTTATGTCACCGAGTTGAAGCGTTAACTGTACAAATTTAAGATAACTTATGAATTCTTACAAGTTTGTTTCTGGTGCTGAAAGATGTTGAATAGAACATGATTCTGCACAATATATATCAAAATCTGTTTTATCCAACCGCAGGTTTAAAAGATATTGCCATGTGGTCAAAACGTGCTTATCTCACCGAGTTGAAGCATTTACTCGACAAAGTGTAAATAACATATGAATTCTTTCAAGCTTGTGTTTGTTGCTGATATATGATGAAAAGGATATGATTCTGTACAATATATGTCCAAATTACTCCAATCCAGCCACTTGGTCGAATGATATAGCCATGTGGTCAAAAAGTGCTTATCTCACCAAGTTGAGGAGTTTACTGTTCAAATTGTAAATAAATTATGAATTCTTACAAACTGTGTTTCGTGCTGAAATATGTCTAAGAGATCATGCTTCTACAAAGAATATGTCAAAATAACTCAAAGCCAACCGCAGTTTCAAAATATATTGCCATTTAGTAAAAAGTGCTTATCTCACAGAGTTGAAGCATTTATTGTACTAATTGTAAAAAATGTATGAATTATTTCAAGCTTGTTTTTGGTGCTGCAATATGATGAATAGAACATGATTCTGCAGAATATGTATCAAAATTACTCAAATCCAGCCACTTGGTCAAAAGATTAGCCATGTGGTCAAAAAGTACTTATCTAACCGAGTTGCAGCGTTTACTGTACAAATTGTAAATAACGTATCAATTCTCTCAAGCTTTTGTCTGGTGCTGAAATATGTTGAATAGAACATGATTCTGCACAATATATGTCAAAATCACTCAAATCCAGCTGCAAGCTCAAAATATATTGCCATTTGGTCAAAGAGTCCTCATCCCACAGAGTTGAAGCGTTTATTGTATAAATTGTAAATAACTTAGGAATTCTTTCAAGCTTGTGTTTGGTGCTGATATATGATGAAAATGAAATGATTCTCTACAATTTATCTCAAAATTACTCCAATCCAGCCCCTTTGTCAAAAGATATAGCCATGTGGTCAAAAAGTGCTTAACTCACCGAGTTGAAGAGGTTTACTGTACAAATTGTAAATAACATATACATATTTGCAAGCATTTGTTTGGTGCAGAGTATGTTAAACAAAGAAACCATTCAGCACAATATATGTCAAAATTACTAAAATCCAGCCACTTGGATGAAAGATATAGCCATGTGGTCAAAAAGTGCTTATCTCACCGAGTTGAAGCGTTTAATGTACGAATTGTAAATAACATATGAATTCTTTCAAACTTGTGTTTGGTGCTGAAATATAATAAAAAGTAAATGATTCATCACAATATATGTCAAAATCACTCAAATCCAGCCCCAGGCTCAAAATATATTGCCATTTGTTCAAAAAGTGCTCATCTCACAGAGTTGAAGCGTTTATTGTACAAATTGTAAATAACATAGGAATTCTTTCAAGCTTGTCTTTGGTGCTGATATATGATGAAAATGAAACGATTCTGCACAATGTATGTCAAAATTACTCCAATCCAGCCCCTTTGTCAAAAGATATAGTCATGTGATCAAAAAGTGCTTATCTCACAGAGTTGAAGAGGTTTACTGTACAAATTGTAAATACCTTAAATCTTTTGTCTAGTGCTAAGACATGTTGAATAGAACATGATTCAGCACAACATATGTCGAATTCAGTGTAATCCAACCGCAGGTTAAGTAGATATAACCATGTGGTCAAAAACTGCTTATCTCACCGAGTGAAAGCGTTTGCTGTACAAAGTGTAAATAGCATATGTGGTCAAAAACTGCTTATCTCACCGAGATAACTTTTGCTGTACAAAGTGTAAATAGCATATATATTTTTGCAAGCTTATGTTTCGTGTGGAGTATGTTGGAAAGGAATCTTTCTGCAGAATATATTTCTAAATGACTAAAATCCAGCCAGTTGGTTGAAAGATATATCCATGTGGTCAAAAAGTGTTTTCTCACGAAGTTGAAGCGTTAACTGTACAAATCGTAAATAACCTATATATTTTTTGCAAAAAATTGTCTGGTGTGGAGTATTTTGAAAAAGAAATAATTCTGCTCAATATACGTCCAAATTACTCCAATCCAGCCAATTGGTCGAAAGATATAGTCATGTGGTCAAAAAGTGCTTATCTGGACTTCTGGTGACACAATGTTCTGAGACATACACACAGAGTTGAGCCCTCCCGAAAATTGGTAGTATTCAGCAGTTTATGAAAAAATACTTGTCAGTTTAATGGTGGAAGAGTGAGTCTGAAGCATTACAGATTAGGATGAGCACTGCCAGAGACACATGGAACGCAGCAAAACAGCAAAAACAGCAAGAAGAAGCGAAAGGAAAAAAATCGGCCGCCATCTTCCCGAAGCCAGGTGAGCGGAAAAATGGATGAACAGAACATGGAGAACATTCTTCGTGAGTTGAAAGAATTGAGGAAAGAAAATAAGCAAGCATTTGCAGACACTAGGGAACAATTAACTAGACTGGAGGTGTCGGTCACGGACTTGATTCAAAGGATGAAGAAGCTAGAGCAGAGAACTGAGGAAGCGGAGACCAGGATATGCCAGGTGGAGGACACAGGCCAGCGCCATGAGAGGATGCTGAGGCACCTGTTGAAACGGGAGGCGGCCCTGACGAACATGTGCAATGATCTACAGAACTGGATGCGCCGCAACAATCTGAGAATTTATCAAGTACCCGAGGAAAGTGAGAAAGGTGACATGATTGGTTTTGTGAGGAACTTAATTGAGACGGCACTACAGGCACTACAACTCCCGCCCGGGCTAAATACAAAAATCGAGAGGGCACACAGATCACTGGGGCTAAAGCCTGCGAGTTCAGTTCCATTATCGTGAGGTTTCTGGATTATACAGTAAAGGAAGCAGTGCTGCGACAAGCATGGGCCCAAAAACGAGTGAAGTTCCAAAAAGGAGTGATTTACTTTGACCATGATTACTCTCCAGAAATACAGAGGAAGAGAACGCGGGTCCGAGGATTGATCAAGCAGCTGAAGGAGAAGGAGATCCGGGCAATGTGCCGCTATCCAGCGCAGCTGAGAATCAACTTGGAGTCGGGAGTGAAAATATTTCCTACGCTGGCAAAGACAGGATGGTGGGAAGAGAGAAAGAAAGGACACATCACTGTCCGCCGCATACCTGCGGGCTGTTTTGCTGGACTAAAATGATGAAGAGTACTGTGCCCGGGTAATGTTAAAATAATTAGATAACGTTAATACTGTCAATCTTAAAGTTCTATGTGTATTACTGTTCATAGTTTAAACAGCCAAATATGCTGAAGTTAAGTGAATCATATTGTAAAGTTATTGAGAGGAGAGGAGAGTTAACTTTGCTATTATTTTCAATTGATATTTTTTTACGATGAGACCTGTGTTGGGATCACCGCCTCACCAAAGATTTTGTTTTTTTCTTTGGTCTGTGGTTGGGACAGCACTTAGTGCACTTTTCCCAGAGGGAATCTTAAATCACAACCCTCTGCCTGCATTACAACAGGAGCTGGACAGATATCTGTACTCAGCTGGACTATTGGAAGTCACATATGTTTACTTTATTTTTTCTGTTTTGTGTTTAAAGAGTTCTTATTTCCTTGACATGTCGGTTTGGTCGGCAAACCGACATGTCAAGGATAGTTACTTTATGCAAAGGTGAATCTGGGGAGAGTAAAATGAAAATAGGAAATGCCGATTTATGTCAGAGGTAGGGATTATCAGTTATAATGTCAAAGGATTAAATAATCCTATAAAAAGGAAGAAAATGCTGACTCAGTTGAAGAAATGTAATTGCTCAATAGCGTGACTACAGGAAACTCACTTAAATGAGGTAGAACATAAGAAATTGAGGAGAGACTGGGTTGCACAGGTATTCTATGCTTTTTGTTCAAACAGCAGAAAGAGGGGAGTAGCAATTTTAATCAGTCATTCAATTAGTTTTGCAATTCAGAGAGAAGTGAAGGATAAAGCGGGGAGATATATACTTATTATGGGAACAGTAGGTGGAGTAGAGCTAACTATCATGAATATCTATGCCCCAAATGAAGATGGCCCCAATTTCTTTAAAGAAGTGGCAACTGTAATGGCAAGAGAAGCCAGAGGTACTATAATTTTAGGAGGAGATTTCAATTGTGTTTTAAATGTAAAATTGGATAAAACTCCTTTTGATTATGGGCCCATTAGCAGGAAATCCAGGGCAGCAAAACATATGTTGGAAGAATAAGGACTTGTGGATGTTTCGAGGGCTAAGAACCCAACCACGAGAAATTTCACCTTTCTGTCCATGGTACATGGGTCATATTCAAGAATTGATTTGATTTGCATCTCAAAACAAAGCTTATATAAAGTCAGAGAATGTGTTATTGAACCTGGTACCCTATCTGATCATGGTCCTGTATATATGAAATTAAATTTAGGCTTTGGTTGGCACTTCAAATACTGGAGACTAAATATTTCCTTGTTGACAGATCCAAATATAAAGGAAAACATAAAAAAAACAATTGATGAATACCTCAAAATTAATGATAATGGATCACTATCCCCCTCGACTCTTTGGGAGGGGGCAAAGGCTGTGCTGAGAGGGAAATGTATTGAAATTGCGGTTGGATTAAACAGACAGAGATTGGAAAAGGAAAAACAGCTGGAAAGTGACATAAAAAGACTACTACATGAACACAAAATGACAAGGGACAAAAATGTCTTTAAACAAATACATGAAAGTAAAACCTCTTTGGATGAACTTCTCACACAAAAAGCAGAGGGAGCACTTCGATACACAAGCCAAAGGTACTATGAAAAGGGAAATCGGGCGAGCCGGCTATTGCCTTTCAACTGAGGAAACAACAATCAAGCCGTATTGTCCCTAAGATAAAACACCCCTCCTCTCTGACCGAGGTCTCCCACCCAGAGGAGATAGCTGAGGCATTCCATACTTACTATAAAAATCTTTATGATACATCAGGAGAAACACAAGACAAAAGGATATTAGAAGATATATTCAAAAATCTTAACTTAAGAAAACTCTGCATCTGAGGCGGACGAATTAATAGCTCCTATCCGAGAAAACGAGATACAAGACGTTATTAAATCATTAAAAAACAACAAATCCCCTGGCACAGATGGTTTACCAGGTGAATTTTATAAGGCCTTTGGAGAGGAGCTTGTGCCAAAACTTTGCCAGATCTTTAATTATGCCTTACAGGAAAATGACCCACCTCAGAGCTGGTCTGAGGCAGTAATAACGGTTATACACAAAGAGGGGAAAGATCCATTAGACTGTGATGCCTATAGGCCGATCAGTTTGTTGGGGAATGACGTAAAGATTATTAGTGCCATGTTAGCAAATAGAATGCAGAAATGCTTAGGTAAATTGATTAATCCAGACCAGACCGGTTTCATACCAGGTCGACAAGGAGCAAACAATATTAGAAGAGCATTAAATGTACAATCATTGGCAAGACATTCAGTTCACCCGTCAATGCTTCTCAGTCTAGATGCTGAGAAGGCGTTCGACAGGGTGGACTGGACATATCTGAAATTTACTATGGAATAAATGGGATTTAATTTGACATTTATAAAATGGATTGAAGCACTGAATAAAGACCCAATATCAAGGGTCAGAGTGAATGGGTACTGCTCCCAATTTTTTCACCTTAAAAAAGGAGTCAGGCAGGGGAACCCAATCTCGCCTATTTTGTTCGCATTGTGTATTGAACCGCTTGCTAAATTGATAAGGACAAACGATCCGATCGAGGGAATAGTAGATGAAGGAGGGGAGATACACAAAATTTCGTTGTTCGCGGATGACGTTCTTTTGTTTATAAGAAACCCTCAGTCATCTATACCGGCCCTTATGCAATGCCTGAGAGACTATGGGGAGATGTCAGGGTACAAGGTGAATGAGGGGAAATCAGAAGCAATGATGATAACAGGATGCTGGCCGACATACTTGGATGGAGAGGTGAAATTCAAGTGGTCAAAAGGGGGCTTTAGATACCTGGAAATCATTCTCACACACGACACAAGTCAGCTATATAAGGCAAATTATGGTAAACTAATTTCTCAGATCAAAAATGACATGGAAAGATGGGAGGTGCTTCCTTTGTCCTTAGTTGGGAGGATAGAAAGTATCAGGATGAATGTCCTACCTAGAATGCTGTTTCTGTTCAATGCTCTGCCTATCACTGTTCCTGTATCTACCTTTACATCACTGGATAAGCTCATTTCCAAATATATATGGCAGAACAAGAGGCCCAGAGTGAGATTGAAAATACTCTGTACACCCAGAGATAAGGGCGGATTGGCCTTGCCACACTTCCGAAGTTACTACCTGGCAGCACAACTTGGAAAATTGGTCTCATGGATAAAACTAGATATGGACACAAGATGGGTGCATATACAGCATGGTTCATTTAAAAATGTGTCGCTTACAACTCTTCCCTTTCTAAATTCAAAAGCAAGACGTGGACTTAAGATACAAAATTAATATGTCAACCATACACCTAAGGTTTGGGAAAAGACAAGACGATTCCTTAAGCTACCTCTATCCCTATCAAGGGCAGCAAAAATAACAGCAGCAGGTGACTTTCTGCCAGCAAAGATGGACGATGGTTTCATTAGTGGGCAGGGAAAGGTTTAATCACAATAAATCAGTTATTTGAAGGAAGAACTCTGAGGGCTTTTTCACAACTTCAGGCAAAATACGACATTGACTCTAAGGATTTATTTAGATATTTTCAAATTCGACATTATTTGATGACACACAAAGAATGGGACAATATTAAAGAAGCTTCAACTAATTATGAACAATATTGGATTGAGATAGTTGAGAACAAAATGAACATTAAAAATACAATATCAGATATATATGGCAGGATAAGTATGGACACTTTAGTAGACACACTGGATGTGAAAGCTAAGTGGGAACTGGAATCTAATGCCGTGATTGCTGATGGAGAATGGGAGAGTTCTTGGTTACCCTGGCAAAAATGTTTAAGCAGCCCAACATGGAGGGAGTTCAGCTGGGAGTTAAGAATAAGGTATTTTAAAACTCCCTTGATAATAGCTTCTTATGATAATAACTGTTCTCCCCTGTGTTGGAGGGGCTGTGGCATAACGGGGGACTTCTCCCACATCTTTTGGGACTGCCCTAAACTGATGAAATTCTGGGAAGAGGTAAAAAAAAAAATAAGTGAGATTTTAAGATCAAACAGACCAATTGATCCACAGCAATTTATTATGGGTACAGCATCAACAAGCAAGTTAAGGAAAAACCAGGTGTTTTCGCTTAGAGTTCTTCTATTAATTGCACATAAAATGATCACAGTAAACTGGCTCAAACCCCACCCACCTACCTTGGACCAGTGGCGTCAGAGACTTAAGGATGTAAACTTCATGGAACGCATAACAGCAAACTTACAAATTCAGACAGACCTATATCTTGACAAATGGTCACCCATTCAAAAATATTTGGAGAGTTGAAGATATTATCTCTATTTGACTGAGTTAGATGTTTTTTTTGTGTTTTTTTTTTTTTTTTTTTTTTTTTAGTTTTATTTTATTTTTCGCTTGCTATTGAGGAAATAAGTGACCTATAAAGAATATTGTATAATGTATATCTTGTTATGAGGTTTTGTAAGAATGTTGTGACTCTGGTAAGGAACCTGTTCTAATAAATTTTCAAAAAGAAAAATGTCAAAATCACTAAAATCAAGAAACTGGTTCAAAATATATTGCCATGTTGTCTACAAGTGCTTATCTCACACAGTTGAAGCGTTTACTGTCTTCTTCTTTCGGCTTTTCCCGTCAGGGGTCGCCACAGCGAGTCAACTTTCTCCATCTAACCCTATTCTCCGTATCCTCCTCTCTCACACCAACTACCTTCATATCTTCTCTCACCACATCCATAAATCCTCTCTTTGGTCTTCCTCGAGACCTCTTGCCTTGCAGCTCCAATTACAGCATCCGTCTACCAATATATTCTCTATCCCTCCTCTGTACATGACTGAACCATCTCAGTCTGGCTTCTCTGACCTTTTCTCCAAAACATCGAACATGTGCTGTTCCTCTGATAGACTCATTCCTGATCCTATCCATCCTGGTCACTCCCAAAGAGAACCTCAACATCCTCATCTCTGCAACCTCTAGTTCTGCCTGCTGTCTTTCGGTCATTGTAACAGTTTCTAGTCCATACATCATCGCTGGTCTCACCACTGTCTTGTACACCTTTCCTTTTATTCTGGCTGAAAGTCTTCTATCACATAGTACCGCTGACACTTTTCTCCACCCATTCCAACCTGCTTGGACCCGTCTCTTCACCTCTTTTACGCGCTCTCCGTTGCTCTGGACTGTTGACCCTAAGTACCTGAAATCCTCCAGCTTCTTGATCTGCACTCCCTGTAGCCTCACCGTTCCACCCGAGTTCCCCTCATTCACACACATACGGTATGTTCTGTCTTGCTGCGACTAACTGTCATTCCTCTCTTTTGCAGAGCATACCTCCACCTCTCTTGATTTTCCTCTACCTGTTGTCTGCTCTCACTACAGATCACAATGTCATCCGCAAACATCATGGTCCATGGGGATTCCTGTCTAACCTCATCTGTCAGCCTATCCATCACCATTGCGAACAAGAAGGGGCTCAGAGCTGATCCCTGATGGAGTCCCACCTCCACCTTGAACTTCTCGGTTACCCCTACAGCACACCATACCAGTGTCTCACAGCTAGCATACATGTCCTGCACCAGTCTAACATACTTCTCTGCCACTCCAGACTTCCTCATACAATACCAGAGCTCCTCTCTTGGCACCCTGTCAGATGCTTTTTCTAGGTCTACAAAAACACAAACCAGCTCCCTCTGGCCTTCTCTGAACTTTTCTATTAGCATTCTCAACGCAAATACTGCATCTGTAGTACTCTTCCTAGGCATGAAGCCATACTGCTGTTCACAAATGCTGACTCCTGCTCTCAGTCTAGTTTCCACTACTCTTTCCCATAACTTCATTGTATGGCTCATCAACTTTATCCCTCTATAATTGCCACAATTCTGCACATCCCCTTTATTCTTAAAAATAGGCACCATCACACTTTGTCCCCATTCTTCAGGCATCTCCTCACTCTCTTAGATCCCGTTGAATAATCCGGTCAGAAAATCTACCGCTGTCTCTCCAAGACACTTCCACACCTCCACAGGTATATCATCAGGACCAACTGCTTTTCCACTCTTCATCCTCTTCAATGCCTTCCTTACTTCACTTTTACTCATTTGTGCTACTTTATGTTCTACAATAGTCCCCTCTTCTACCCTTGCCTCTCTTTCGTTTTCCACATTCATCAGCTCTTCAAAGTACTCTTTCCATCTTCCCATCACTCTTCTAGCATGTGTCATTTCCCTCTCTGTCCTTAATCACCCGGACCTGCTGTACATCCTTTCCATCTTTATCTCTCTGTTTCGCCAACCTGCATAGATCATTCTCACCCTCCTTACTATCTTACCGAGCATACAAGTCATCATACGCCCTTTGTTTTGCCTTTGCTACCTCTATCTTTACCTTTCGCCGCATCTCCCTGAACTCCTGTCTGTTCTCTTCAGTCCTCTCAGTATCCCACTTCTTCTTCGCTAACCACTTTCTCTGAATATACTCCTGCACTTCCTCATTCCACCACCAAGTCTCCTTATCTACTTTCCTTCCAGATGACAAACCAAGTACTCTTCTATCTGTCTCCCCGATAACACTAGCTGTTGTCGTCCAATCATCTGGAAGCTCACCCTGACCACCCAGGTCCTTTCTCAACTCCTCCCTGAAAACCATGCAACACTCCTCCCTTTTCAGCTTCCACCACTTTGTCCTCTGCTCTGCCTTTGTCCTCTTCATCCACCTTGTCACCAGAGTCATCCTACAAACCACCATCCTATGCTGTCTGGCTACACTCTCACCTACAACTACTTTGCAGTCACTGATCTCTTTCAGGTTACCTCGTCTATACAAGATGTAGTCTACCTGCGTGCTCCTACCTCCGCTCTTATAAGTTGCCCTATGTTCCTATTTTTTCTGGAAAAAGTTGTTCACTACAGCCATTTCCATCCTTTTTGCAAAATCTACCACCATCTGTCCCTCTGCTTTCCTATCCTGGATACCAAATCTGCCCATCACTTCTTCATCCCCTCTATTGCCTTCACCAACATGTCCATTGAAGTCTGCACCAATTACCACTCTCTCATTTCTGGGAATATTCTGCATCACTTCATCCAACTCATTCCAGAACTTCTCCTTCTCTTCAGATTCACATCTCACCTGTGGGGCATAGCCACTAACAAACTTGAGCATCACACCTTCAATTTCCTATTTCAGACTCATAAGTCTATCTGACATTCTTTTCACCTCTAGGACGTTCCTAACAAACTCCTCCTTCAAGAGAACTCCTACTCCATTTCTCTTCCTGTCAGTATCATGATAGTACAGCTTAAAGCCTGCTCCTATGCTTCCAGTCTTACTACCTTTCCACCTGGTCTCCTGGACACACAGTATATCCACCTTCCTTCTCTGCATCATGTCCACCAACTCTCTACCTTTTCCTGTCATAGTCCCAATATTCAAAGTCCCTACTCTCAGTCCCAGGCTCTTTCCTTTCCTCCTCTCTCTCTGCTTCCGAACACACGCTCCTCCTCTTCTTCTTGTTCTTGTTCTTCGACCCACAGTGGCCCAATTTCCATTAGTACCCTGTAGGTCATCAGTACCAATGGCGGTCGTTGTTAACGCGGTCCGCGACCGATCCGGTATGGTGTGGTTATGGTTGACTCGCATGTTTGGTTTTGGCAAAAGTTTTACGCCGGATGCCCTTCCTGACGCAACCCTCAGCAGTGTCTCCCTGTGCCGGTCCCAAACCCGGATAAATGCACTGTGCCCCCCCAAGGCAGGCTTGGAGAGACACAGGCCAGTGCCGCCCTGAGGCTGCATTACCCTCTCTTTCTAACATGTTTTATAAAAATATGCTTCTCTTCTTTATAGCTCATCACACATGTCTTTATTTTTTCAGTCCATGCCTCAGCCAGCCTTAAGCTCCACTGATGCGCATGTGCGGATGCCTCTATCTAGCGGACATAAAATATAGACAGTCAATTAAATGTGAATGTGTTGGCGTGATGCTCCGGGATGTGTGGAGCTCAGGGAGCTCCACGAGTGAGGGAGAGAAGTTGGGGTGGGGGTGTAAGTAGGGTCTAGGATTCCCCGAGTCAGGGCCAGCGATGCATTTAGAGGCATACTGCATAGAAGATAATGTCTTCATATTCTTCTTGGACTTTTATACAGCCTTTGACTCGGTCGAACATCCATTTATCACAGCGACGCGCGAACATTTTGGATTTGGTTTAAAATTCAGGAATGTGATCCGTGGGCTCCAGGAGAATATTCATAGCTGTGTCACCCTGCCAAGCGGCACCACTCCAAGCCTCCATGTTGATGTGGGAATCCCCCAAGGTTGCCCCATCTCACCCTATTTATTTATACTTGCTACCGAAATGCTAGCCGTTTATGTTAAAAATAGCAACGATATCCAAAAGTTAGACGTGTTGGGGACAGAAATTGTTATTAGCCAGCTGGCAGATGACACAACCTTGATGAACATCAAGTCCAAATGAGCGTTGAAAAACATTCTCCAAGGCTTCAGGATTGTCATTAAACTTAAAGAAATGCAAACTTCTTGCGCTGCACGACTCGCCACTAAAGGAAATCAGCAATGTTCCTATCAAATCAGAAATAAAATACTTGAGCATTTTCCTATCTAAGGACCAAAAGTTAAAGCAATCCAGGAACATTGAATCAAAGTAAAGCTAAATTGAATATATGGCTCAGTTTAGATTCAAAGAGATTTATCAATATTAGGCTGGATATATTTGACTAAAAGGGAATGTTTATCCAGATGTATATACCCAGTGTATTCCAATGCTGCTCCAAATCAACTCATAAAATCTATTAACCAAATAAATTTCAACTTAATCTGGAGGAACAGACCACACCATCTTAAAAAAAAAAAAAAAAAAAAAAAAACCACATTTGGTGAAAGAAACAAGTGAAGGAGGGCTGAAAGTGATAGAGTTGGACTGCCTGAATGGGACATTGATGATGTTTGATCCAGGATTTCAACCAGTTCACCTTCATTCTTTCTGGTATTGTACTCCAAACTACTTATTCAACATAGTCGGCAGCCTAAGTCTTCTGCTTATCTCTGACTTTGATATCAACAAGATTCCTGTCCAATTTTCAGCGTTCCATAAACAAATATTATATTGGAAAATGATATACGTACATGATTTCTCACCACACAGTACAATAATTTGGAACAATAGATATGTACTGCATGGCAACAAACCTCTGCCATTGTCATCCAGCAAGTCAATTATTGACCATATACCTTTCTCAAACCATTCCTTGTAAAACAGTCCTCAACTATGAACAGTTCTGTACTACACAGATTTAAGCCTCCCGTATTAGAGTTCATAAAGTTACGAAACGCACTGCCTCGACAATTTGTATTCCCGACCAAAAATTTAATGACGCACCAAACCGTACAACCAGTGTTACGGTTGGTTTCCAAGAGGACAGACACAGGTTCATAGATTCGCAGGAGGTATAAGTTGATAGACCGGGAGGTCATACACACATCAGGGAGAAGAATACGCAGACTTGTCATAGCAACGAGATCAGACAATGTCTGCAACTTTGGGCCCGCCCTTTATACTCTTGCCTAATTAGTGGGATTGTTTCCTGGTGAGGCGTGTTCACCAGGTGCAGGGGATAACTGCCGTGATTGCTGTGCCGCTTGCCCGGGGATCCGATGAGTTGTGACAGTACCCCCCCCCCCCTCCAGCCTCCTTCTCCTTGGACGAGGGCGCACGGCGATGGGGACGACCACAGGGACGCGGAGCCGGTTGACCTGGATGGGCGCTATGGAACTCCTCCCATAGCCGTGGGTCCAGGATGTCCTTGCGGTGGACCCAGGAGCGTTCCTCTGGCCCGTACCCCTCCCAGTCGACCAATCTCGACACCGCCGGGGTCAACTGGAGTACCTGGAGTATCTGGCGTACTGCATAGATGGGTCCCTCGTCCAGGAGGGGAGGTGGTGGAGGCGGCACAGCAACCCCAGGGCCTGCAGCGTCTGAAGAGTAAGAGGAATACCACGGTTTTAACAGAGATACATGAAATAACGGGTGAATTTTATATTCAGGCGGGAGTTGTAGGCGAAAAGTAACCGGATTGATCTGGTGGGAGATCCTGAAGGGCCCGATATACTTTGGCCGAGTTTTTTGCAGGGGTGTTTCATGCGAAGGTCCCGTGTCGAGAGCCACACTTTCTGTCCCACGACATAGGCAGGGGCCTGGGCTCGGTGGGCATCCGCACAGCAGCGGCGGCGGCGTAGAGCCCCTTGCAAATGCCGGTGGGCTCTGGCCCACACCCTCTCGCTCTCCCTGAACCATTGATCAACTGCTGGGACTTCTGAGGATTCTCCTGTCCAGGGAAACATGGGTGGTTGGTAGCCAAGCATGCACTGGAATGCCGTCAACCCGGTGGTTGGTTGCTGAGGGAATTTTGAGCATATTCTGCCCAGGGAAGGAATTGACTCCAATTTGCAGGGTGTTGCTGGCAGTACGTTCGAAGGTAGCGGCATACCTCTTGGATCTTGCGTTCTGTTTGGTTACCATCCCCAGACGACAAGCTCACTGTCACCCCCAGCAGGCGAAGGAAGGCTCTCCAAAACCTGGATATGAATTGAGGTCCTCGATCAGAGACGATGTCTTCCGGAACTTTGGACTGCCGGAGGACCTGGTTGAAGAGGGCTTCTGCTGTCTCTGATCCCCATGAGGGGAGTCCCTACAGCATCAACTTGCATGCCTTTAAAAAAAAAAAAAAAAAAAAAAAAAAAACGATCCCCCCTCCAAGGGATACACGAGCATCCTAGTGGTTGTGGAAGGTCTGTGGCATAATCAATGTGAGATGGGACCAGGGTCTATTTGGGATGGGTAAGGGTTCCAGTTTCCCTGCTGGTAGGTGACGAGGCGTTTTTGCCCTGGCACAGTCGGGGCATTGGCTGACATATCTTCGGACGTCTCTCGACATTCCTGGCCACCAATATTTGTTTCGAAGTATGTTCTGAGTCGCACTCATTCCTGGATGCCCGGTACCTGGTGCGGAGTGTGCAGAGGTGAGGAGAGATTCCCGGATGGTCTGTGGTACGTAGGTACGATTTGCCGGAGTGTTGGGTGGTGCGGGGTCGGACACGGTGTGCTCGTAAACCCCATCCGGTGGAGCCTGGATGAAGAAATCCGGGAAGCATCAGTCAGGCAGGATTTTCTCTGGTTCTTCCAGGGCGTTTTCTGGAGTGAATCCGTGACAGAGCGTCGGCTCGCCCATCGAGAGCACCAGATTTCAGTTCAACATCCGATATCGCCCTGGCAAAGAAGAGGGCCCATCTAGCTTGGCGGGGGTTTAACCTCTTGGCTTGGCGCAGGTACTGCAAGTTCTTGTGGTCTGTTAGCACCGTGAAAGGGTATTTCGCGCCCTCAAGCCAGTGGCACCACTCTTCCAATGCCAGCTTGATGGCCAGGAGCTCTCTATTGCCAATATCATAATTGCTCTCTGCCTTCTTTTCAAAAAGGATGAGTTCAGCACAGGGCTGGAGTCGGGCCGGCTTTCCATGGGGTTGGGACAGGACAGCTCCCACCCCCGTGGTCAAAGCATCAACCTCCACTGTGAAGGGAAGATCTGGGTCCGGGTGGTGCAGCAGAGGGGCGGTCGTGAAGGCCTTCTTGAGCTCCAGGAAGGCTCGTGTGGCGGTTGGGTTCCATTGCAGGCGTTTTGGTTTGCCGCACAACAGGGAGGTGAGGGGTGTAGCCAGTTGGCTGAAGTTCTCTAGGAACCGTCGGTAGAAGTTAGCGAACCCCAGAAACCTCTGGAGTTGCTGGATTGTCTGGGGTTGAGGCCAAGAGTGGACGGCACTGACCTTTTCTTCATCCATACTCACTCCCTGTGGATCGAGGTGGTAGCCGAGGAACTGGACGGTGGTCTGGTGGAACAGGCATTTCTCTGCCTTGAGGAACAGTTGGTGTTCGCGAAGCCTGGTGAGGACCTGGGTGACATGGCGTACGTGACTGGACAGATCAGGGGAGTGGATCAGGATGTCATCTATATAGACCACAAATTTTTGGAGGAAGTCCCTGAATATCTCATTCATGAAGCCTTGGAACACGGAAGGGGCATTGGCTAGGCCATATGGCATGACCCTGTACTCCCAGTCACCAGAGGGGGTTACGAAGGCAGTTTTCCACTCATCCCTTCTTCGAAGGTGCACCAGGTTATAGGCGCTCCGGAGGTCCAGTTTGGTGAATATTTTGGACCCCCGGAGGGACTCCAAAGCCGCTGGCACCAAAGGTAGAGGATAACGGAATTTTACGGTGGCTTGGTTCAGGATCCGGTAGTCCACAAAGGGCCTCAACCCTCCATCCTTCTTTGTGATGAAGAATGTCGAAATCCCCTGCGGCCTCGCCAGTCGGATATAGCCCTGGCGCAGGGATTCCTCTATATAGGTCTCCATGGCCGCCTGTTCAGGGAGAGAGAGAGGGTAGATCTTTTCGTTCGGTAGCGGTTGGCCTGGAAGTAGATCGATCGCACAGTCCCAGGGACGATGTGGAGGCAGCGCGGTGGCTCGTTGGGAGCTGAAGACGTCCTGAAAACCCGCATACTGGGAAGGGATCTGGCCCGGTGGTCTTGCTTGGGGCTTTCCACTGATGTGGCATAGAGATGCACTACTCTCCTCGGAGGGAGCTGGGGAAAACAGTGCTCCTTGCAAGTCTCACCCCAGCGCAGGATTTCCCCAGTGGCCCAGGAAACCGTAGGCTCATGCGCCCTCAACCAAGGTCTGCCTAACACTAGATCTATCTGTGATTCCTCCAGGACATGAAACAAAATGTTCTCCACATGCAGAACCCCAATTCTAAGCTGAAGGGAGGAGGTTTGTGTGTTGACTTGCCTGGAAGATAGAGGTTTTCCCATCACTGATCGAACGGTGAAGGAGGGGGAACACGGGATCCGGGGAATTTGTAGCTGTCGGCAGAGTGCACCGGAGATGAAGTTCCCTGCCGAGTCGGAGTCTAGGAGGGCGTGCACAAGGTGGGTAGAGTCAGACACACAAAGCTGGGCTGGGATAGTCAATGGTGTTAAGTAGACGTTAGGAGAAAGCACAGCGCCCACCTGGGGTGTTGGAGGTCTCGTGGGGCAGTGTGATATCCGGTGATCCTTATCTCCACAGTAGAGGCAGAGGCGGTTGGCTATGCGTCTGCGTCTCTCTGTGGTTGATAATTGGAGGGCATCCACCTCCATGGCCTCTCCTGCTTGCTCCGGCTGGTTCCGGGACGGCCCTGTGGCAGACCTTCCCGGGACAGAGAAACAGGCCTCTCTCCGGTGCGATACCCGGATGGCCAGCTGGATGAACCTCTCCAACCCCATGCCGTCATCGTACGCCGCCAGGTGGAGGCGCAAGGAGGTGTTCAGGCCTTGTCGAAACTTGGCCAGAAGGGCTGGCTCATTCCATCCACTGCTAGCGTCCGGAACTGTAGGGCATACTCCACGATGGACCCCTTCCCCTGACGGAGGTTTAAAAGTTGAGCCTGGAGGGAGGAATCCCCCTCAGGCAGGCTGAAGGCTTCTAGGAAGTGCTCCATGAAGTTCTGCGCCGTCGCCGCCACCGTGCCTGGGGTATTCCAGATCGCTTCCGCCCACTGGAGTGCCTTACCCGACAGGAGGGAGATGACGTAGGCGATCTTGGACTTCTCCGTGGGGAACCAAGTGGGCTGCATCTCAACCATCAGTGAGCATTGTAACAGTAAGCCCTTACAACTTTCTGGGGAGCCGGAGTAGGTGGCGAGGCTAGCCATCGGGGCAGCCTGGATGACCTGATGAGGCGTGGAAGAGCTTGTGGGCTCCATACCAGGTCTGATCTTCTGTTACAGTTGGTTCCCAAGAGGACAGACACAGGTTCATAGATTTGCAGGTGGTTTAATAAGTTGATAGAGCGGGAGGTCATACACACATCAGGGAGAAGAATACGCAGACTTGTCATAGCAACAAGATCACACAATGTCTGCAACTTTGGGTCCGCCCTTTATACTCTTGCCTAATTCGTGGGATTGTTTCCTGGTGAGGCGTGTTCACCAGGTGCAGGGGATAACTGCCGTGATTGCTGTGCCACTTGCCCGGGGATCCGATGAGTCGTGACACACAGTTACCCCAACTATCAGTCCAGGGAATCTCAATTCTGGGGAGAAAGTGCAGTTGTTATCTGAGAAATATGCTCTCAGTTATTTCCCTTTTATTTTGAAGGGCCAGTCCCAGTGTCCGATCTGTCCGTTGTGTTTTTATTTGCTTGAAAATAAACCTAACTTCTTCCAGTTCTGCAAAGCAAGAGGCTGTCACACATATTATTCCTCCGTAAAAGACCCAGTTGGTATTGAGGGGTAGCACGCAGATCTACTGCACAAATGACCTCTGATAACAGGTTATGGCCCCAGGAAACCCCCAAAGACGGCTGAAGACAGTTTGGAGCCGCTGAGAAGAGCGACGATACTGCGAACTCGGAGTGAAGGTTAGCTTGAGTGGCGAGACTCCAGACCCGGCACCCCAGTGCCTTCATAGCCATCTTTGGGGATTTCAACCACGCCACCCTGTCATCATCTCTGCCCACTTTCAAACAGTTTGTGGACTGCAAGACCAGAGACAATAAAACTCTGGACCTGCTGTATGCCAATGCCAAGGACGCATACAGCTGCACAGCTCTCCCTGCTCTGGGCAGATCAAACCACAATCTGGTCCACTTGAAGCCTCGCTATGTTCCTGAAGTCCAGCGGCAACCTGTGATCACCAGAACTGTCCGGAGGTGGTCACAGGCGGCAGAACTGACTCTTCAGGGATGCTAGGAGACGACGGACTGGGATGTGCTCTGCGAAGACCAGGGAGGCGACATCGGAAAACTCTCCGACTGCATTACTGACTCTGAGAAACAACGCACAGTCTTGGTGGGGATGATGTTGTCCGTGCAGAAGTTGACAAACAACAAACCCTGGGTGACTAAGGACATTAAGGACACACTGAACAGGAAGAAGGCAGCATTCAGGAGTGGAGACAAAGAGGAACCGAAGAAGGTGCAGACTGAGCTGAGGGAGAAGATCGCAGAGGGAAAGGACAGTTACAGGAGGAAGCTGGAGAGCAAACTCCAGCGGAACAACATGAGGGAGGTGTGGAGTGGGTTGAAAACCATCACTGGCCATGGAAAACAAGCAAGCCAGATGATGGAAGGAGACTTGCAGGAGGCAAACGAACTAAACCTGTTTTTTAACAGATTTGATGAAGGTGCCTCCGCCCACCCTCCCCCCAGTTCCTCTCAGGACTTTCCTTCCCCTGTGCCCTCACCCCTCACTTTAAGGAGCTTTCCCCCTCCCCCACGCACCTCTTCTGCTTCCCTGGGCGATGTCTCGTTTACACCTCAGCCGTCCTGCCCCCCACTGGGACTCTCTCTGCCCCCCACTGGGACTCTCTCCACCCCCTCCTGTCGCCTTCACCGCTCAGGAGGTGAGAAGAGAGTTCAGCCGCCTTCGTCCCAGGAAAGCTGCTGGCCCTGACGGCCTTAGCCCCAGAGTGCTGAAAGGATGTGCCTCTCAGCTGTGTGGGATCTTCTCACATCTCTTCAACCTGAGCCTGACCCAGACGGTTGTCCCCGACCGGTGGAAAACCTCATGCCTGGTTCCAGTGCCCAAGGTGAAGCATCCCAGCACACACAGCGACTACAGACCAGTGGCCCTGACATCACACGTCATGAAGTCGCTGGAGAGGCTCGTCCTGAGGCACCTTGGCACAGTCGTCGGACCTTCGCTGGACCCCCTGCGGTTCGCATACCACCCACGGATAGGAGTGGAAGACGCCATCATCTTCCTGCTGCACAGAATCTACACACACCTGGAGGAGGCAGGAAGCACTGTGAGAGTTATGTTCTTTGACTTCTTCAGTGCTTTTAAAACCATTCGACCTGCCCTGCTGAACAGGAAGCTTCTGGACATGCAGGTAGATGCTCCACTCGCGGCTGTTGGAGAGTAATTCTAATTCATGCTGGTCTAAGTTAAAACCTGTAAAGAGGAGACTGAGGTTATAATAAGAAATAACACAGACAAGCGACTATTCTTTTGTGCTCTGCAGAGGGGGAGACTCAGCGCGCTCTTTGGAGCCAAGATCCAGAGAATCCCCCCGAGTTCCTCCTTGCTCGGCTTTTTATTGTGTGAAAGTGTTTATTTACATAACAAAATTCATTGGATAGTATAGTTCATGCATATGTGAAGTTGTCCAGGATGATATACAGGGGTGGGCAGGTTTCTCTCCAGAAGTGTTTATCCTCGTTTAGATTTACGTTTACAGGGGTTAGGTTCTTATCTAAAGATGTTTACGACCATTGGAATATCTTGGAGGGCCCAATTCTTGTTAGAGGACAAAGGTCTTTTGTGCTCGGGCATGTCTGGCTAACTTCATGTGAGTAGTCGAAATAACATAGTTATAGAAATAGAGAGAAAACTCTAACATTGTTCGTAGTCTCATAAACAGGAGGGAATTGTTAAACTCTTCAGCATCATCATGCCATGTTGGTACATAGTTTACAGATAACACTTCATACAACATCATGGTCGTCGTCCTCCACAGTCGAATCATTATCATTTTCTTTTTCTGAATCACTTATAGGCAGTTGCTCATATATCTGTCCAGTGTAGTGAGTCCTTGGTTGGGTCTGCACTGCTACTATTGCCATCTGGACAAAGGCTGTGGAAGCCATTTTAGCAATCATGCTTCTCAAACAAGGAATAACGCACAAAGTAAATAAACAAAACAAAATAAGAATCACAATCACAGGTGTAAGGCATTTTAAAAGTATTTGCCACCAAGTTCCGTTGATGATCCATCCAAGAGGGTCAAACTGTAAAAACGACATTAAAGTATCACTGTCCTCTTTACCCTCTAGTTGGTTCTTTAATGTCGTCATTTTGTCATGAATTGCTGTGAAATTGTCTCGCATGTCTGGGATATATGTGCAACATTGTTGTCCTATTATCGCACATACACCACCTTCCTTGGCTAAGACAATGTCTAAAGCCATACGATTTTGTAAAAGCATTTCTTTCATAGCCATAGTCTCTGGATTGTTTTGTATCAGTCCATTCAATTCTAGAACCCTTGACGTTAGGTTCTCTAATGTCGCCCAGACCTCATTCATTTGATGTCCCAAGTAGACTACACCATAGTTAGGGAACATTGTCATAAGTATTCCTCTAGAGTCACTTATCAAGGCTCTTCGACTACGTTCATGTCCCACAGGCCTAATGAGTTGTATGCTATGAGTCATGTTATGCTCTGGTATAAAAGTCATAGCACTTCCTAATCGGGCCAAATAGCATGTGCCACACCAATGTTCAGGCAGATACAGAAATGCTCGTTTGCCACAAATCCATACATGTGTTTTTGGGCATGTATGGATAACCGTATTTGTGTGGGAATCCAAAAATCCTCCATGGTGGTATACCAGATTTGGTGAGGTTTGTTTCAATGCCCAATAATGGCTTGAGGGCTGTCAGATTCATGGCACACACACCCATTCCCCACTTTCCAACCTCACATATACTATTATTATAGTAGTCATAGGTTTTCCTAACCGGTCTATCCGTTTCCATATCTAGCACAGTGTCACACTGTAGTTGGCCGAGATAATGCTCTTTCTTACCACACTGTCGTTTCATACAAAATGGTGGTGTCTTTTGTATTGTCATTAGAGTGAATCCCTCAATGACAGTTTTATTGGTTACCATAGAATAATTAGCTGGTAATCGCCATTTGGATGGATCGTAAGGCAGAAAAGGAAGGACTGAGGTATTTGTTATATTCTGAAAAATTCCAAATCTCTGACTCAGTCCTTGGGAATATACCCATATTATAGACAAGGTCTCACTTTGGTTAATTGGATGAGGTTGTATAGTCGGGTTATGAGACATTGATATTGGCATTACCGTACAAACATAACAATCAGTTAGGTCTCCTGCCATTACATTTACCAATCGCCACCAGAGACTGTCTCGGTGTGGAAGATGAGAAGCAGTATGAACTCTGGGAGACTAAATGCTTGGCCTACATGCGGCTGCAGGGGCTCAAAGACACAATTCTGAGTGAAACTCCAGAATTTGATGACGATGACGAGGAGGCGAAGGACAAGGAGCAGAATGAAATGGCCCATGCCGAACCGATCCAGTTTTTAGATGACAAAAGTCTAGGCCTGGTCATGCGCGAAGCTGCAGATGATGGGAGAAAGGCACTGAAGATGTTACGAGAGTATTACGCAGGTAAAGGGAAGCCTGGCATTATAAACCTGTATACTGACCTGACAAAACTGCAGAAAGGAAGCAATGAAAGCGTAACAGACTTTGTGATTAGGGCAGAGACTATAATCACGGTGCTAAGAAATGCAGAGGAAGTCATGAGTGATGATCTTCTCATAGCTATGGTGCTAAAGGGACTTCCAGAATCGTTCAAACCATTTGCAGTTCATGTGACTCAAAGTGACGAAAAGCTCAAATTTGCTGACTTCCGTGTTTTTCAGTGACTTTCAGAGCTGACACACACCATGTTGAGCTGGCAGACGCGACCAAGTGTCAAGGCGTGGCGAAGCAGCGGGGAGAGGCAGAGGTGATCCTCATAGACAGCAGAGGACGTCACCACACAGCACCACTGAGAAACGCACTGTTCATCCCTTCCTGTCCACAGGACATTTTTTCTGTGATGGCCGCCACAGCAAGCGGAGCAACGGTAATCTTCAATGAAGAAAAAGACATAGTCAAAATGAGTGACGGTACTGTATTTCCTATTCATGTGCAGAACACACTTTACTACCTATCTACAGCAGATGAAAGTAATGACAAATGCAATGGGTGTTTTGATTTACAAACATGGCATGAAATTTTCGGCCATTGTAATTAGAGCGATGTACAAAAGTTGACAAAAGTGGTTGATGGTATGGTAATCAAAGGGAAAACTGAAAAACCTGTATCACCATGTGAAGTGTGTATTCAAGGGAAGTTTGTGCAGATCA
This sequence comes from Fistularia commersonii, assembly GCF_037954325.1. Lineage (NCBI taxonomy): Eukaryota > Metazoa > Chordata > Actinopteri > Syngnathiformes > Fistulariidae > Fistularia > Fistularia commersonii. Next base: position 268,567 of record NW_028234008.1, read on the forward strand.
GAAACAGAGAGCCTGATGCAAGAGCAACAGAGGTGTTTGATTTAGTGCATACAGATCTGGCAGGGCCAGTAAATCCCATATCTATAGATGGACACAGATTTGCATTGTCGTTTACTGATGATTATTCCAACACAATTTTTGTGTACTTTCTCAAACAAAAGAGTGGTACAGTGAGTGCCACAGAGAGATTCTTAGCAGACACTGCCCCTTATGGGAAGATTAAGTGTATGAGATCTGACAATTGTACTGAGTTTATGTCAAAAGAGTACCAAGGACTAATGATTAAACGGGGTGTTAGACATGAAACGTCAGCGCCATACTCACCACACCAAAACGGGAAAGCAGAGAGAAACTGGAGGACTTTATTCGACATGGCATGGTGCATGTTACTAGGAAGCAACCTACCCAAAACATTGTGGACCCATGCAGTGCAGACAGCAGCAGTCAGGAACTGATGCTTTAATAATCGGACAAAGCAGACGGCTTACTTTATGTTGACGGGAAAGAAACCAAATGTGTCACAAATGCAAATGTTTGGTGCTGTGTGCTATGCATACAAGCACAACAAAAAGAAACTTGACTCAAGAGGTGAGAAGGGAGTTTTCATTGGATATGACAAAAATAGTCCAGCTTATTTTGTATATTATCCAAATAGTGAAAGAGTACTAAAAACACAGACTGCTAAAATTTGTGACAAACCCATCTCCAGAGCAACAAACCCAGACAGAGATGAGCTCAGATCAGGATGATGATGATGATGATGATGATGATGATGATGATGATGATGATCTTCATCTAGCGGCCATAAAATGTAACGAAGCGGAGGGAGAAAGCCATCCGGTGTTCCCCGAGTAGCGGCGACGAACGAGTTTAGAGCCGTGGAGAAGGTTTGCTTCCCCCCCACCCTCTCTTTCTAACTTCTTCTTCTTCTTCTTCTTCTTCTTCTTCTTCTTCTTCTTCTTCTTCTTCTTCTTCTTCTTCTTCTTCTTCTTCTTCTTCTTCTTCTTCTTCTTCTTCTTCTTCTTCTTCTTCTTCTTCTTCTTCTTCTTCTTCTACAGTTTCTAGTCCATACATCATCGCTGGTCTCACCACTGTCTTGTACACCTTTGTACACCGTGGAAATGGGCAGCCCCGTATCTGACCGTGTGACACAGCCAAGCAGTGCAGACAATGTGAGACGATCAACTAGAACCAAAAAGAAGCCCAGTTACTTTAATGGTTATGTGACTAGTGCTATTGACGATGACCAAGTGTTCACTAACATTGACTACTGTTATAGACTGGCGTGTGGTGTCCCACAGACATTTAAAGAGGCAAGGAGTTCCCTCAATGCTGACAAGTGGATGAAATCTATGGACGACGAGATGGAGTCATTGAGAGAGAACAACACTTTTACCCTAACACAGCTACCCCAAGGCAAGTGTGCAGTGGGGGTGGGGGGGTGGGTGTATGCGCTAAAAAGAAATGAAGTTTGCACAAACAAATATAAAGCTCGTTATTTTGCTAAGGGCTACAGTCAAAAGTATGGCACGGATTTTGAGGAAACATTTTCTCCAACAGCAAATATGACAAGTGTGAGGGTGTTTATGCAGAAATCAGTTCAGGAAAATTTGGCAGGTCGTCATTGGAATCTGATGCTCCATTCTTACTTGATTGACAACGACTTTATTCAGAATGAAGCAGATCATTGTGTTTATGTCAAAGAAAACCAAAATGACAAAGTCATCACCATAATATGGGTAGATGATTTAATCATAGCTGCGAGTGATGAGGAAGTAATGAAAGAGGTGAAAATCATGCTTACAGCTAGATTTAAAATGAAGGACTTGGGCAAAGTGACATATTTTCTGGGTATTGATTTTGATCAGTCAGAAGAGTGTGTTAAGATGTCACAAAGAAAATATGTGGAAAGGTAGCCCTACAGTATTGTCCAACACAAGAGATGCCAGCACATGTTATGACAAAGCCTGCATCGCAGTTTAAGTTGTTGAATTTTTCAAAGTTGTTGTTTGATTCATGAGTATTTTATTTTGATGTAAATGGGCAAAGATACCAATAATATGAGAGCAAGTGGGGGCGTTGTCAACTGAGAAATATGCTCTCAATTATTTTCCGTTTTATTTCGAAGGGCCAGTCTCAGCTTCCGGTCAACAGGACCCCGCAGACCGGCCAAGGTGCACCTTCTTCGGACACGGATCCCCGTGACGTCGGCGTGAAGCTCCGGGAGCACCAGACATGCACATATGAATAAGCGGAGGAGTCAACTCCATAAGTCCTCCACTCACGGCCTCGGTGTCACTGAATCGAGCAATTTGGTTTTTAATGTTTAAAAATCGGCTTAACATTGAGGTGGAATCCTATCCATCCTGGTCACTCCCAAAGAGAACCTCAACATCTTCATCTCTGCAACCTCTAGTTCTGTCTGCTGTCTTTTGGTCATTGGAACAGTTTCTAGTCCATACATCATCGCTGGTCTCACCACTGTCTTGTACACCTTTCCTTTTATTCTGGCCGATAGTCTTCTATCACATAGTACCCCTGACACTTTTCTCCAGCCATTCCAACCTGCTTGGACCCGTCTCTTCCCCTCTTTTACGCACTCTCCGTTGCTCTGGACTGTTGACCCTAAGTACCTGAAATCCTCCAGCTTCTTGATCTCCACTCCCTGTAGCCTCACCGCTCCACCCGAGTTCCTCTCGTTCACACACATATATTCTGTCTTGCTGCGACTAACTTTCATTCCTCTCCTTTCCAGAGCATACCTCCACCTCTCTTGATTTTCCTCTACCTGTTGTCTGCTCTCACTACAGATCACAATGTCATCCGCAAACATCATGGTCCATGGGGATTCCTGTCTAACCTCATCTGTCAGCCTACCCATCACCATTGCGAACAAGAAGGGGCTCAGAGCTGATCCCTGATGGAGTCCCACCTCCACCTTGAACTTCTCGGTTACCCCTACAGCACACCGTACCAGTGTCTCACAGCTGGCATACATGTCCTGCACCAGTCTAACATACTTCTCTGCCACTCCAGACTTCCTCATACAATACCAGAGCTCCTCTCTTGGCACCCTGTCATATGCTTTTTCTAGGTCTACGAAAACGCAATGCAGCTCCCTCTGGCCTTCTCTGTACTTTTCTATTAGCATTCTCAACGCAAATACTGCATCTGTAGTACTCTTCCTAGGCATGAAGCCATACTGCTGTTCACAAATGCTGACTTCTGCTCTCAGTCTAGTTTCCACTACTCTTTCCCATAACTTCATTGTATGGCTCATCAACTTTATCCCTCTGTAGGTGCCACAATTCTGCACATCCCCTTTATTCTTAAAAATAGGCACCATCACACTTTGTCTCCATTCTTCAGGCATCTTCTCACTCTCTAAGATCCTGTTGAATAATCTAGTCAGAAAATCTACCGCTGCCTCTCCTAGACACTTCCACACCTCCACAGGTATATCATCAGGACCAACTGCTTTTCCACTCTTCATCCTCTTCAATGCCTTCCTCACTTCACTTTTACTCATTTTTGCTACTTTGTGGTCTACAATAATCACCTCTTCTACCCTTGCCTCTCTTTCATTTTCCACATTCATCAGCTCTTCAAAGTACTCTTTCCATCTTCCTGTCACTCTTCTAGCATCTGTCAATATATTTCCCTCTCTGTCCTTTATCACCCGGACCTGCTGTACATCCTTTCCATCTTTATCTCTCTGTTTCGCCAACTTGTATAGATCATTTTCAGCCTCCTTACTATCCAACCGAGCATACAAGTCATCATAAGCCCTTTGTTTTGCCTTTGCTACCTCTATCTTTACCTTTCGCCGCATCTCCCTGAACTCCTGTCTGTTCTCTTCAGTCCTCTCAGTATCCCACCTCTTCTTCGCTAACCATTTTCTCTGTATACACTCCTGCACTTCCTCATTCCACCACCAAGTCTCCTTATCTACTTTCCTTCCAGATGACACACCAAGTACTCTTCTACCTGTCTCCCTGATCACACTAGCTGTTGTTGTCCAATCATCTGGAAGCTCTCCCTGACCACCCAGACCCTTTCTCAACTCCTCCCTGAAAACCATGCAACACTCTGCTGCAATAATTAAATCATCTACCCAAAGCAAATCTTCTCCACGGCTCTAAACTCGTTCGTCGCCGCTACTTGGGGATCACCGGATGGCTTTCTCCCTCCGCTTCGTTACATTTTATGTCCGCTAGATGGCGGCATCCGACTGTGCACAGCGCTTGGAGCTCCAGCAGGTGATCTGGCCGCTGTGTATGAGAGGAATAAACGAGTGGGGCCGTGAGTGCAATAAATCCCCCTCCACTTCTTACATGGATGTTATCACCCTGTTACTGTATTTTAACGATACCGCTGTGTTTTCCACCTCAATGTTAAGCCGATTTTTAAACATTAAAAACCAAATTGCTCGATTCAGTGACACCGAGGCCCTGAGTGGAGGACTTATGGAGTTGACTCCTCCGCTTATTCATATGTGCATGTCTGGTGCTCCCGGAGCTTCACGCCGACGTCACGGGGATCCGTGTCCGAAGAAGGTGCACCTTGGCCGGTCTGCGGGGTCCTGTTGACCGGAAGCTGAGACTGGCCCTTCGAAATAAAACGGAAAATAATTGAGAGCATATTTCTCAGTTGACAACGCCCCCACTTGCTCTCATATTATTGGTATCTTTGCCCATTTACATCAAAATAAAATACTCATGAATCAAACAACAACTTTGAAAAATTCAACAACTTAAACTGCGATGCAGGCTTTGTCATAACATGTGCTGGCATCTCTTGTGTTGGACAATACTGTAGGGCTACCTTTCCACATATTTTCTTTGTGACATCTTAACACACTCTTCTGACTGATCAAAATCAATACCCAGAAAATATGTCACTTTGCCCAAGTCCTTCATTTTAAATCTAGCTGTAAGCATGATTTTCACCTCTTTCATTACTTCCTCATCACTCGCAGCTATGATTAAATCATCGACCCATATTATGATGATGACTTTGTCATTTTGGTTTTCTTTGACATAGACACAATGATCTGCTTCATTCTGAATAAAGTCGTTGTCAATCAAGTAAGAATGGAGCATCAGATTCCAATGACGACCTGCCAAATTTTCCTGAACTGATTTCTGCATAAACATCCTCACACTTGTCATATTTGCTGTTGGAGAAAATGTTTCCTCAAAATCCGTGCCATACTTTTGACTGTAGCCCTTAGCAAAATAACGAGCTTTATATTTGTTTGTGCCAACTTCATTTCTTTTTAGCGCATACACCCACCCCCCCACCCCCACTGCACACTTGCCTTGGGGTAGCTGTGTTAGGGTAAAAGTGTTGTTCTCTCTCAATGACTCTATCTCGTCGTCCATAGATTTCATCCACTTGTCAGCATTGAGGGAACTCCTTGCCTCTTTAAATGTCTGTGGGACACCACACGCCAGTCTATAACAGTAGTCAATGTTAGTGAACACTTGGTCATCGTCAATAGCACTAGTCACATAACCATTAAAGTAACTGGGCTTCTTTTTGGTTCTAGTTGATCGTCTCACATTGTCTGCACTGCTTGGCTGTGTCACACGGTCAGATGTGGGGCTGCCCATTTCCAAGGTGTACAAAGGTGTACAAGACAGTGGTGAGATCAGCGATGATGTATGGACTAGAAACTGTAGAAGAAGAAGAAGAAGAAGAAGAAGAAGAAGAAGAAGAAGAAGAAGAAGAAGAAGAAGAAGAAGAAGAAGAAGAAGAAGAAGAAGTTAGAAAGAGAGGGTGGGGGGGAAGCAAACCTTCTCCACGGCTCTAAACTCGTGTTATAGGCTGACAGATGAGGTTAGACAGGAATCCCAATGGACCATGATGTTTGCGGATGGCATTCTGATCTGTAGTGAGAGCAGACAACAGGTAGAGGAAAATCTAGAGAGGTGAGGAGTTCCCCTCATTCACACACATACATACCGTTTGTGTGTGAATGAGGGGAACTCGGGTGGAACGGTGAGGCTACAGGGAGTGCAGATCAAGAAGCTGGAGGATTTCAGGTACTTAGGGTCAACAGTCCAGAGCAACGGAGAGTGTGGAAAAGAGGTGAAGAGACGGGTCCAAGCAGGTTGGAATGGGTGGAGAAAAGTGTCAGGGGTACTATGTGATAGAAGACTATCGGCCAGAATAAAAGGAAAGGTGTACAAGACAGTGGTGAGACCAGCGATGATGTATGGACTAGAAAGTGTTCCAATGACCAAAAGACAGCAGACAGAACTAGAGGTTGCAGAGATGAAGATGTTGAGGTTCTCTTTGGGAGTGACCAGGATGGATAGGATCAGGAATGAGTCTATCAGAGGGACGGCACATGTTCGATGTTTTGGAGAGAAGGTCAGAGAAGCCAGACTGAGATGGTTCGGTCATGTACAGAGAAGAGATAGTGAATATATTGGTAGACAGATGCTGGAAATGGAGCTGCCAGGCAATAGGTCTCGAGGAAGACCAAAGAGAAGATTTATGGACGTAGTGAGAGAGGATATGAAGGTAGCTGGTGTGAGAGAGGAAGATACAGAGAATAGGGTTAGATGGAGAAGGTTGACTCGCTGTGGCGACCCCTGACGGGAAAAGCCGAAAGAAGAAGAAGAAGATTTCATTATTGCAGCAAGCAGCAATGATGCACTCAGCACATTTAAACAGAACATGAAATTCAAGTTCAACATGAAAGACCTGGGGAAACTGTCATATTTTTTGGGCATACAATTTGAACAAAAGGGGGATGAAATCAAAATGAACCAGACAAAGTACATCCTAAAAATGCTAGAGAGATTTGGAATGTCAGAATGTAAAGCAAGATCTACTCCAAGTGAGCAAAAATTAGAGGGCATCCCTGTAGCTGATGAAAATGAGCAAAGTGAACCTGTCGACCCCAAAGAATATCGTGAGATTGTAGGCAGTCTTATTTATGCCATGACTTGCACCAGACCTGATATCAGCTGGATAGTGAGCAAACTATCACAGAATCTGGCAATGCCAAAAGTAGAAAACTTAGTAGCTGCAAAACATGTTCTGAGGTATTTGAAGGGGACAGCTGATTATGAACTAAGTTTCAAGACAAATAAGGAGGATTTGAACCTGATAGCTTACAGTGATTCAGACTGGGCATCATCTGTAGAAGACAGACGTAGCACTACAGGCTACTGTTTCAGTTTAACAAAACAAGGCCCAGCCATTGCATGGAAGTCAAGGAAACAGCCCACAATGGCCCTGTCAACATGTGAGGCTGAATACATCGGCCGAGCCACCACCGCACAAGAAAACATGTACCTGTCTCAACTGTTAAACGGTATGGACAACAAAATGTACAGTTGCACAACAATCTACGGAGACAATCAGGGGGCCATCGCACTGAGTAAGAATCCTGTAAACAGACAAAGGTCAAAACACATTGATGTAAAATATCATTTCATTCGTGAAGCACTCAGTGAGGGTAAAATAAATCTTATCTATTGTCCATCAGAGGACATGTTGGCAGACATCTTGACAAAACTCATGACAAAGGTAACAATAGAACAATTCAAAAAGTGGTTCTTTGGAAATTCAAATGTCCAAAGATTTTTTTTTGGTGTTGAGATCAAGAGGGGGTGTTGAGATAGGTGATCTCATTAGTTTTATTTGAGTTTACATTCTAGTATACATATGTTGTATTTGTATCTACTCTCAGGAAATGTATGGCACTTTATGACAAGGTTTGGGACTTGTTTTAGTTTTTCGCGACTGTTCAGCTAACTTGACGTTAACTTCTACGTCAGTGTTTTTTTTTTGGTATAGCGGTGCTGGCGGGAATTTTTCCCTCACTCTGTACTGTACATGTCCCATGGCTAACCGATGTTGATTCCCCGAGCTGTGAAGAAGAAAATAAAAGACGATTCAAACAGGGCAAACTTGTGAATTCCTTCCGAAACATGGAAAACGAAGAAGCTGCAAACTTAAACGCAACAGTTTGGTTGTGGATGCGTTTCGGCTAATGCTATTAGCACAGCTATGATGAGTTAAGGTGTGTTTGTGTGTGTGTGTGTGCGTGTGTGTGAGTGTGAATTTGTTTAGGTGGGGGGGGGTCGCGGACAGGGAGTACCGGGGCCTCGAGCGGATGAGCTGAGGAGCGGAGGAGGGATGAAGCCCAGCCCGTGATTCGCTTATGTCCAGCGGTTCGGGAATTCCAGGGCCCAAAGCGGAGGAGCGATGGAGCTGAGAAGCGGAGGAGCGGAGGTAATGTTTCTCCTCTCAGAGGCGGGGAAGTTTGGGGGCAGAAGAACCCCTTAGACTGGCTAATGTGCGCATACTCCGGACAAAGATCCCCCGGATGTATGTCCGGTGTGTGTGTTTGTGTGTGCGTTTGTGTATATGTGTGTGACAGTTTGTTTAGGTGGGGGGGGAGGCAGACAGGGGGAAGCTGGGCCTGGAGCGGATGAGCTTTGGAGCGGATGGAGGGCAGAAGCACGTCCCATAATTCTCCTGAGTCCGGCGGATCGGGAGTACCAGGGCCCATAGCGGAGGAGCGGTGGAGCGGAGAAGCGAACCATTGGGCACACACATGTGAATGAGTGGATGAGCTAATGTTTGTTTGGTTGTGGATGCGTTTCGGCTAATGCTATTAGCACAGCTATGATGACGTAATGTGTGTATGTGTGTCAGTGTGTGTGTGTGTATATGAGTGTCTTTGTGTATGTGTGTGATAGTTTGTTTTGGTGTGTGTGTGGGGGGGGGGGTGTCGTGGACACGGTATCCAGGGCACACACATGTGAATGAGTGGATGAGCTAATGTTTGTTTGGTTGTTGATGCGTTTCGGCTAAAGCTATTAGCACAGCTACGAAGACTTAAGGTGTGTGTATGTGTGTATGTGTGTGTGTGTGTGTGTGAGTGTCTTTGTGTGTGTGTGTGTGTGTGTG